>NC_133543.1:56998603-57299853 GCF_048773025.1 Camelus bactrianus
AAAAGTCAGGGGCTTATAAAGACAAAAAGCCATAATTTTGTTAAAGTTGCTGGGTAAGAATTGTGATTGATTTTGATGCAAGTCAGGGAATATTTGTCCTTTAAAGAATCACAAGTTATTTTAGCGTAAGGGTCCAACTGGTATCTTGAGTAGGACAAGGAGTGGTCAATAGGTCAGATTTCCCCCAGGCTGAGACGTGCATAAGCCCCACTTCGTCAGTGGTTGCCTGCCTGCATTTTAGAGAGCTCTCTTAGCAACACTGACTCCATTTTGATTCTGCTTTCACAGGTTCCCTGGGCAAAGCAGGGAGTGGCCAGGGGAGGCACTTCCTTAGCCTGACTTAGATACTAGAGCTGAATGTGGAGCAGACGAGGTAAGCTGCACCATGTCCGTCTTGTGCCGTCTTCTAACACAAGGGGTGATACGTGGCCTTGGAGAGTCTGAGTCCAGAGGTGGCATAATAATGTTTCATCTTCTTGTTATTGTGAATTAAAGACTCCAACAGAAGTCTTTTATCTGGAAGATCATATCTCCAGAGGGTCTTCAAGTTCAAGAAGATGTAGGAACAGAGGACGCCAACTGCAGAGAAGGCCTCTCTCGCTGTGTGAGCGTCAGAGGGTCAGGTGGATATTGGAATGATGCGACTCCATTCAATGTCCCTGTTTCCTCCTTTCTGAGGTGGCCTTTGTCAGTATCTTTGCTCATTAGTGTGATGGCCAGAGAGTACACGGAAAAACATTTGAAAAGCATGGGACATGCTCTTGTGGGACAATTAACAGAAAATGATCATTTGTTGCGATTATTAGGAAAGTGAAATGGTGAAAGAAATACCTGATGATCTAAACTCCCAAAGTGTGCAGGAGCCCATTGTTTCTCAGTGTGAGCTGGTTTTCCTCCCATCCCAGCCCTCTCATTTCCCATCCTTCTGTTTTCTTGGCCCAGCCATTTCCAGCCTTCTCCTGAAGCATGGAGACAAAGGGGTTCCAAGTGGTAGAAGACAGTTAAACAGATAAGGAGCTGCCAGGGAAGGTTACAGTGAAGGGAAGTAAGAAATGCAACCTTACCCAGGGTCAGTGGGTGGCACTCAGAGATTCCAGTGCACGTGAGTAACAGACTCAGGCAAAAGAGGAGACCAACTGGGCAGCCCAGACACAGAGGAGCCTTGGCCCATCTCCTCCCTGTTCGTGGGGCTCACAGCCTGCACCCCTCCTCTTCCCGTCTGCCATGGGCTAAGTGCTTCCCCAAGGACCTGGGGAATTAGAACAGGATGTGTGAAACCCCCATGGGAATCCAAAATAAAAGCAAAACAAGAAAAGAAACTTCCCTTCATACGTCCTTCACCAAAAGGGCATTCATTCTGAGAAGCAGAGAGAGTTCTCTTAGAATGGTGTTTCCTTGGCCTGTGAGAGGGAACTAGTCAGTGAATTCTCAGAAGCAGTGGACAAAAGAAGAGTCTTGGGATTATGACAACTAATAGGTATTCTCAATATTAATCATGAAAAAGGAAATATTGACCATTAGAAAATTCCCAAGAATAGGTTATGCTGGGACAGAAGTGAGAACGGTACTGATTTTTTTTAAAGGAGCAACGCGCCTCCCCTCTACACACCGCCCCCGACCAAAGCAGTCTTAAGACTTCTGCAACACATTTGATTGTGTAAATATTTACAGAGCTTTGGTATGTGCCTAATGCTGCGCTAGGTGCTTCTTTGTGTGGCTGGCCATTAAGAAGAGGAGGCTTTTTTCACTAAGCAAAGGTATTACATTTGAGCTAGTGGGGCCAGGAGTGGTTTTCATGATCCTCAAGCTTAATGGGGGATTTATGCCCTAGTCCTTGATTCGAGACAAGAGAACCGTCTTGTGCACATCTCAGAAGTGGGCATCCCAGAAGGTGAGGGCATCTTGGGTATGGAAAAAGGTATGGGGCTTTCAGAAAACTTGCAGCCCACTGCAGGCCTGAACTTAATGCTCTGTGGAGAATTTGACCCCATTAAGCTGAGGGACTGCTTGGCAAGTGCCAAGTTTCCTGTAACTTCTGGTGGAGGAACAAGGTGTAGAAGCAGGCCCAGAGCAAAACGAGCTGAGTCAGGAAAGGGGAAAATAGATTCAGAATGTAAAAAGCCAGCTTCTTTGATGGGCTGAGGAACTGACACATGGAAAACGTAATGCATTATTGACAAACATGTATGCTGGCTGCAAAAATAATTAACACAAGCAGAAAAGAAATAGGAATGAAATGGAGCAGAAAGACTTTGAAAGATTGTGAAGTGGCCGCTAAAATTGCCAAGCTAATGTCAGGGAGATGATTAAAATTTTCCAGTAGAACAGGTGACTAGGTAGTTAGGAGAGTGGGATGTAAACCGAGAGAGAGTGGATTGTTCTGTGAATCTACATGGAGGTACTAATCAGCATTTTATGTGAAACTTTGCAGTGCACATTTAGCAGATGGAGGAGGCTCTTAAAAGCTGATAGCTAAACTGAGTCTGATGGCCTTCTTGTTCCATAATAACCATCCCTGGAATGGGCACGTGTTCCAAGTGAGCACTGCAGGACCAGTTCTCCGACTAGAATTCCAGATACCTCAATATGCTCATGAAATCAAGATACCTGCCAAACTCCAGGACCAAGGGAGAGGGAGGTGAAGGAGCAGGAGGTTTCAGTCTCCTTAAGTAGAGGTGCCTGGGTGAACAGGCTCTAAACAGATAAGCTGGTGGCTCAGTAATCAGAACTCAAAGTGAAGATCAAGTGGCAACAAGAAGAGAATCATCTGCAGGCTGAACTGTACACATGCACGCAGGCACGCACACACACACTTTCTTGTAGAAACTGTACAGCTGCCATAACAAAAACAATTAGATGCTGGATTGTGGGTATGTTAAAAGGAAATAATTCTTCATGATCAGAATGACTTTTTCGCTCATTCAACAGAAAAAGACTCTTATTTTTTATTTGTTGGCAAAGCCAAATTAGAAAAAATATATATCTTTACGACCACAGGAGACAAATGAGTGATACCAAATATCACTAAAAATGCTATTAATCTACAGTGATATAAAATTACCATCTCAGCACAAAGAAAGCCTATATAATCTGAATTTCTCTAGCATCATAAAAACGAATGAGAAGCGAAATTGAGAGTAAGTATGCTTTTGAGATGCCGTTAAGAGTTACATGCATTGTTAACAAATGTGGCTAGACAGACTGGTGATTTACCTTGAGAAATCTATATAGACACAGAAAATTTCCAAATGAGACCAACTCATTGCCCTTCTTGTTGGATGATGACACCTTTGAGGGTGTCATTCTCCTTTCTTAGATGTTTAAGTGTGGCTGATTAACCACTGATTTTAGGGATTACTGTCCCCTGTTTTCATTTGCTCATTTTCTGTACATTTCAGAAGCCAAAAGTAGCTTGGGGTGGGGTGGGTGTGGCAAGGGAGGGAATTCAGGTCAGGGGTTTCTGTCCTAGGTACCAGAGGAGCCCGAGTGACCCCAGTGGGTGGCCAGTGAGGAACATGATGCACTGCTGACTCCATCACTAGGGGGCCCTCCCCATATCTGAACAAGGCTGGCCCTCCGTTATTCTTCCACCATCTCTTGTCCAGTCTGAAGGAGTGGAATATCAGCCCGATTCCAGGATACTTCACAAGTCAGAATACGACAGGAAGTAGGGGGCAGTGGCATTGGGCTGTTGATGGGGTGGGGGGCTATGGAGGAGGAAGGGTTGAGCAAGGTAAAAAGACAGAGAAATGGACACAGCAGGGAAATGAGTGCTTCCACTTCTTCCACATATAAAAAAAGAAAAAGGAAAAAGGAAAACTCACCACCACCAGCAAAAACAACACTTTGAGGAAATTTAGAGGGGACAGGTGACAGTTTTCAACTGATCTCAAGGGTGGTGTGGGAACAGCATATTAAGGTGGTAAAGCTTTACTGAGATACCACCCGTAACCTCAGTTTGCTACCAGCCAGAAATGCACAAGGAGTAAGAGCAGTGGCTTTCTCCTTGTTGTTGACTGCCTTCTTCTACAAAGGTTTAAACACATGTATTGTCATAGTACATGTAGGAAGGACATCCCTGGGAAGATTTGGGATTTCTGTTTAGAATTCCATTTTATTAATGGGAAAATATGGTCACAGAACATTATAGTCTCCTGCCCAGGGGCACATAATTTGAACAAAGTTAATCCAGAAATAGATTGAAGTCCCATTCCAGTCTATTGTTCTTCCCATGAAACTCAACCAGGCACCAATCCCCAACATCCCTGTCGGCAGAGATACCCCTTGAGAACACAGGGATGCTGAGCATGGCCTTTTGTGGCCCAGAAGAAGTTCCTGGAACAGATTCTTGTTTGTGGCACCTGAAGCTTAAACTTTTTCTTTAAGAAAAAGAATTTTAAAAGATAAATGCAAAATCAGGTATGGATGGGAACATTAACTTGAGTAAATAAAGAAATAGTATCAAGTCAGAAATTTTATAAAACTGACAAGTATAAATTTCAACAAAATCTAGAAAAATAACACTATATTTTTAATTCATTGTCTGATACAGTTCTATAGTGCTGGTTCCCCTACGTTGTTTTGCCTTCATACTCTTTGATCCCCTATATGAAAATGATTTTCTAATTTTTCCTAGAAAGAAGATAGACAAATAATTCAGTCTTTCCTCTGGCCTGGTTGCTCACAATACATTTATGACTGATGGTTTCAAAAAGTGACTTCTTGCTTCAGCCTTTTATTGGCAATCCCATATCTGTAAAGTCCTCAGCAGTTTCTTGTTTGAGAGACTGTAGCCTCTGATGGAGCTGGGAGCCACTCCTCATCCCCTCCCCTCACCTTCCCCCAAGTCTTAGATCCTCACCTTCTTCTTCCTCCTCAGGCCTGACTGGAGAAAGGGGTCAGGATGCCAGGTGGCCATGAAGCCCAGATCAAAGTGGTAATGAGCAGTGCCTGGTTCGAACACTTCTTGTTGAAGACAGAGATGGGTCAAGATGCTCAAGGTGGCCCTCCAGAAGAAGCTGTCATTAGGGGCCAGGCAGAGGGAGAGGCTGTACTCAGCCTGCCGGCCCAGCCAGCAGCCCCAGGACAACCATGCCAAGGGCAGCGATGCCCCAAGGCTGAAGCAGTGTTCTTTGTCTCCTAGCTCAGGTGACTACTATTTCCTGTGGGCAACACTTGAGCCTTGGAAAGAAAAGACCTTGAATTTTCAGCTTCTTCAGCCGTGCTGTGAATCTGCCTCTAGCTGGCCCTGGCCACATTATGAAACAGAAGGTTTGTTTTCAGGACCTCACTTTCTCCGTGGAGCATTTCCTGGTTTTGGAACTTAACTGCAGTGGAAAGTCACAGATAAGGCATTTACAGTAATATGTTTTGAAGCTTAAAAGAACTCTTCTAACCTATCAATAATACACTATCAAATTTTGATCAACCTTGTTATAGGAAAGACTAAACTATCTTTCTATTCTCTCCATAGTAAATATTACAAAATTGTAATATGAAGAGTGAATCAAAGAGTATGCAGCCAAAGAAAAAAAGTGTAGAAAAGTAGTCTAGTAGTGGGGTGGTCCCCTCAGCAGCCCTAGAACCCAGATGAGATACCTCCGTCCAGGAGATACCCCCAGCCCTATGGGGACTCATTCTTGACTTCCTGGTAGAGCTCCTTAAGAAATACTTTCCTTTCAGATAAATGTCTGGGAACCACTTAAGGTGCCCCATACTTCAAGTGACTGAATTTAGATCAGAAATAGTCAAAACAAAAATCCCCAAGATTTTAAGGAACATAGCTGCAACTGTGGGACGCCGTGGAACCAATAGGGAAGATGGTGTGATGTTAGAGAATTCCCCCTCAATTAAGCCAAGAAATAGGTACACCTACCACATGTATGTACAAAGTCACTACCATGTGTGAGCTTAGGAGATTCTGACCATCTACTGGCTATATGAATTGTAACAAATTTCTTAACATTTTTTTATTAGCCCTAGTTCCCTTACTGATTAGAAAGGGAATGATGCTATGATTATACTTAGCTTGAAGGATCTGAAAAGTATCTATCACAGTACCTTACATATGGTGCTAAATAAATGTTATTTCCTTCCCATGGCTTTATAATGTCGGCTCTTGAATTTTACAGGCGGTTTTCTATGGTGTCTTTCATCTTTACTAATGTTCCTTTTATGTAACTTGAGTTCCTGCTGGAACCCAAGAGACCCCATTGTTTTTAAGATCTTACTCATTTCTGACTTTTACTTTATCTTCTTCAACCAAAGACCAAACCCTGAACTCTTGCTTCCACCCTACAGTGCTTGTTTTCTGTAATGTTGATACTAATTCTTAGAACAAATGAGCTGGCAATGTTAGATCATTTCTTCATATGGCTTTGAGGTTCAATCTTCCTAGAAAAACTGGCCACACATCTCAGAGGGAGTATAGGGCATCATGATATATACCTACAACTTTTCTCCTACTCAGACTTCTCCAGGCTGCACATATTTCTAATTTTAAGAGTGTCTGTAAGCAGTTAGGAGTCATGCACTTACATATTCAATGGTGTATGACAAAGCTGCTCATGTGTGATCAGATAGCACACACTCAGTTATTCTGATCCCTTTCCTTTGAAATGGATGCTTTAATGTTTCAAAGTTTTCTGATATTTGGTGATACACTTTTCCAGATCTCTTCCTAAAGTAAGTTGATTTTAGAGTCTGCAGTAGAGCTTTTATCTTGACTGTTAATGTATCTGGCTCTTTTTTTTCTTTTCTTTTTTTTTTTTTTAAATTCTGTGTCTGCTTGTAGAGGGGCCGGGGCCTGGGGACAAGATGGCAGGTAAGGTAGGATTCAGGCTCAAAACCAGTTGATTAAAAAGTAGTGATTGCCTTTCAGATCCTCTGCCTCAGGCCCTCAGTCCTAGACAGTTGTTTTCAAAGGTGAAAAGAGATGGCTTGAAATCAACAGGCAGGCCTGATGGGATGTAAAAGTGATCAACATAGGTATAGTCCATATCAGCAGTGCCTTCTAATCACAAAGGGGTAGGGTACCATATCCTGACTTCCTTCAGATTGATCTGTGTTCCCAAACTTAAAGAAACAAGGGGAATGCTTACAGGGATTTTTAACTTGAGCAAATAGGCTTGTGGCATTAGTGTAGCACCTTGAGTTCTTTGGAGTCAAGGTACTGACTGGACTGTCCTTGCTAATAAATATTTTGGTCACAAAATCTACAAATTCCATTATCTGTGTTATGCATACAAGTTTCTTTGGTTTGTAGCAAGACCATTAAGTATTAAAATTATTCAAAAATCATGATCAATTGCTAAGATGTATCCTCATAAAAAATAAACCCTTGTCATGACCATAGAAGTAAATAGACTGTTAAAAATAACTTGACCATAGAAGAAAACAAACTGTCAAAATAAATTTTAGAAATAATCTAATGTAGTCATTTTACAGATAGGAGAACTGAGGCCCAAGTTGTTCACGTGATTTAGTCAAAGAAAGTTAGCAGCAAACCAGCATTAGCATCCAGGCATTCTGATATCTGCCTGAAGCCAAGACATGATATGAAAATATTTGCACACCACACTGGAATTAACTGGAGGAGACTTGAGGACATCTATGTGGGCTAAGTGAAAACATTTATTACATTTTCTTTATATTTTATTACTATGATAATAAAAATAAAATCCAGAGCATTAGAAATAGATGTCAAATATTGAATTTGTATGAAAATTCAAAATAAAATCTTTTCCGAAATTTTTAATGAGAAAGTTGAGCTTTGTTTCACACACATAACTATTTTATACCAAGTTTTACATTTGAAACAGCTACAAGCAAGTCCTGATCAAATCTTTTTAATGATCTCTTCAAAGTCTTGATAGTCACCATTGATGGGAAACTTTGTTCCCACAAGTAGGTGATAAAAAAATTTAGAGCCATTTTTTACAGCCATTCAAAAATTTACAACAGTTGAAATTATCTTGAAGAGTCGAAGAGCTCTTCTTTTTTATTTTCTCTGACCAATAGAAATGTTGAAATGCTCTTTTGATAACAGAAATAGATTTCAAATCTAGTCAAACTTTTTCATTCTGAGGATTTCAAAAGAAAGGTGCTTGAACACGCAGAACATGAACTAGAGCCCTTTCCCTGAACCTGCATGGGACTATGGGGCGAGCCATCAGAGCCCCAAGGGCTGCCCTCGGTGAGCCCTGGGCTGACAACCACCTCAGTTACCCCAGGCCTCAGGTGCAGAGGGTTCACTAGTTCACACATCTGTAACCTCTTTGAGCACAACAATCAGGAAGCCCAGAGAGATACAAATGACTGGCCCAGGTCAGCACATGACATGCCAAGACCAGAAGGGGGATTGCCTACCACTCAACTTGTACTATCTCCCCTTTCCAAGGGACATCTTCATTAATAATCTGGCCCCCGTTCTACCGGTAGACCAGCAATGTGGTCAGTTTACTTCTCCTAATAAATGGTGGTCCTAGAAATTCATACAATTAGTATCCAATTGAAACTTTATTTTGCAAATAAATTATTATACTTAATCCTACTCTACCCACTGTGAGATCAAGCTTTCTTCCCCTAAATGCTCAATGTCAGTGAGACCTGCGCCACTGACCACTTTAAAAACAAGCATCGCTATGGATAGAACAATAAAATCAAGCAATTTCTTTTACCATTTTTCACCCAAACTCCACTCATTAGCTGACTTTGCATACGCTTCATCCATTTCAATTCCCCTGGGCTGAGCAGTTTATGTTGTAAAGAGCTGCTGCCTGCACTAAAAATGCCCTTCTTCCATCTTTCTTTTAAAAAAGAAAAACTTTTCTTTTTTTTTCTGTAGCCTGATAAGAAGTGCTGAGTGGACAGCCGTGGCAGCTTCTGTTTATACTGTGAGCAACCGCGGCACAAATCAGCACCGAGTTTCTCTCGATTTCTGCCAGAGGCAATATTATCCTGCAGGGACCCACTCTGGGGTTCCAGAGGCTGATGTATTCCTTGCTGTCACATGTATATGCCTAAGAGAGAAATTTCAGCCCCTCGGATGCTGCCAGAAACAGTGGAGAGTGATGGGGTGGCACCGTCCACCAGATTCTTTTCATATCCCATTAGCAGCACACACTTATTGAGGCCCTACTATGTACAAAGCCATGTGTTAATTTCTATCTGCTAAGATGTACTGACCCACCGATGACCACACCACCCTTTCTTACTCATCTTTTGATTTCTCTCCTCCCTTTACCTTTGTACTGTCATCATCCTAAAGTGAGGCAGTGGAGTTTCCACAGAGGCAATAGCTTGGCAATGCTCTCCTTCTAGTAGGGCTGGGTCATCTGTCGAGGCAAATGTGCCATTGAAGACAGACCCCCAGCATTATCCAGATAGCTTCATGGGTGTTGACTGTGGGCACTGGGCCAACTAGACCTTTCAACCACGTGCATAAAGTAACTGAAATATCTCTGTGGTCCCTCAACACGTGCATTCAAATAAGGTCCCGTTAACATTATTATCTCAAATTACTTTCTTTCAGCCTCACCCTGCTCCAACCTCCCTGCCAAGTCTCCCCAGTATATTTCTGGCAGTCCCCAAGGAGGGTCTCAACTAGCTCGCATGCCTTTCATGCAAGTCCCTGAGTGCTCGAACACCTTCTACTCCTGCTCTGGAGCCTCCACTCATGACACGGCTGGAGGGAACCACAACAGCAGCAAGGGATGATGCCCATGGTGGGAACACAGTGTTTGTAACACAGGCAACAGCTCCCTCACCCACCGGTCTGCAAGGAGCCAGAGCTTTCTGGGTTCCTGGGTTCTGTGCCACACTTCAGTGTGCACAAGGAGGGCCAGGTGGGGTCCAGATGACAAAGTCTCTCATGAAAATAGCTCCTTCAGCCTCTCCCAACAGGTAATAACCCAGCTCAGCGAATCAGTTGCAGGCAGAGACTAGGTCTTCAGTTCTCCATGTCTCTGTGCCCCTCTCAAAGCCAAGCAAAACAAGACAAAGAAACCACCACCAAGCACAACACTAACACACTCCCTCTCATTCCAAAAGCAAGAACTGTCATAGATACTAACTCATATATAGATACAAAGTTGTACCTAGAATAGTCACTGGTACATACTGGTGTGTATATATATATATATATATATATATATATATATATATATATATATGTGTGTGTGTATATATACACACACACATATATATATATATATACACACACACATTTGGGACCCAAAGTAGTCCCTCTTGTTCCACAAGTAACCACATTCTGACCCTTGGTCTGTGTTCAGCAAGAGCATCATGCTACCGTGCACCAAGGGTATGTGCTAGACACCAGTCCCCACCATTCATGGCTCAGGGACTCCGCCATTCCGCTCACTCACTGTGCCTTGTAAACATTGTACAACCCATGTTCCTTGCCGCCTCCACTAGATCCATCAGCTGTTCTGCTTGCGCCAGTTAGCTCTAGCCACAAAATGCTATATAACAAACCACTCCCTATCTTAGTGGCTTAAAAGAACAATCATTTATTCTCACTCATACATTGGGTTTGGCTGGTCCAGGCTTGGTTTGGCTGGCTGTGATTTCAAGCTACAGAGTGGGTCAAGATCTGCTGTACATGTTTTTTTCACCCTCTTCAGACCACCAGGCTAGGCTTGGCATTTTCTTCTCATGGCAGAAACACAAGAAGGACCAGCCCAACCACGCAAACACATTTTCAGTCTCTGCTTCTGTCATGTCCGCTAATATTCCATTGGGCAAAGCAAGTCATGTGGCCCAAGCCTAACATCAATGGAGCAGGAAAGTACACGCCTCCATCAAAGGATGAGGGGGCAGGAGATGGGGACAGGAGTGAATATTTGCTGAATAATCACCTAATATACCACACACCCAAATCCAAATCTACAGAGTCAGTAAACATGCCATCAGGAGGTAGTCAAGATGTGGCCTGAGACAGTCTGCTCTAAGAAGTTTATATGCAAGAATACATCCATGACTCATATAGTACAAGTAGTTCACATCAAGCATTACCACTTGGCTTCTTGTTTGAAACAGTCATGTCTTGCCCAGTGAGGGACCCTGGTTTCCAGAACCAGTGCGGCCTTGTCTTTAAAGAAATCACTCTTTCGTTCTCTAACTTGCATTTCGTACTACTTGAATTGACTGGGCTCCAGAGCCTCTCTGTATTTTCTCTCTCCCTACCCTATGCCCATTTTCAACTATCTTGGGTTCATACTTTTCTCCCTGTCCCAGACGACTTCTGGAGAAATCTGTGATGCTTTGAAAACTTAAAAGAAACAAGAGGTCCCTTTCTAACTCCCTCCTTCTTCTTGCAGTTCAAATCAGACATGCATGGGGAAATAGATATACATGTATGCTACACCATGTTCAGTAACCGCATGCACAGCACTTGCCCCTCCCTACAGGGGAGGAAAGTTACAGCACCACGCTTGGGCCCCTCTTGCCTTTATTGTTCTGCACTGCCTTTTGTCTGAAATAGTCACATAGAAACTTTCTTTCACAGGGACAGTGCCTTAGTGTTTAGTCATATGTTTAATTCTTCAAAGTCAATATTTGCAGAAAACATAAGCACAGCATGATATTGCCTTGGAGTTGTTGATTAATTCCTTTCTGAGGCTTCCCTTCTTTAAATTTCCTTTTTGTTTTCAGCTCATCATTAGTCCTGTAATGGGATGTGTGCCAGTTTGTGTGACTGCATTATCTTGTTGCCCCAAAGTCTGGTAAGGACTATGGGGAACTTTTATTCTGAATGAAGTCATACAGCCCTCCTCCTTCCCATCTTGTTCCAGGAAGAATGATAAGCATGACTGAATCCAGCATTCTTGGGAAACAGAGACAGGTCATAGATGGCGAGAGAAGCAGAGTTGGTACCAATGTAACCTCCAACCTAGAAGAGAAGGATGTTTGTCACCTGTTCGGAAAGCTAAAATGCTACCATGAAGTAAGTAGTTCTTTGATACCCATTTCATGTACAATGCAAAAGAGGCACATGGACAGATGAAATGACAACTAAGAGTCACACTGTGGGTTGGTGGGAACCTTAAATAATCTTTAGGAGTCTCTGCTTCTCAGGGCATTGAAATCCTCTCGAGTCTTGGCATCATGACTCTTCTGCTGCACAAATCCCCTTTTAGGTGGCTTTTAGATGGGAGCAAGAAGTGGAATTGAGAAAATATCAGAAAAGTGCTGTAAGAGAAAAGTGAGCTGCTTCAGTCTCCTACCAACTTTCCACTCGTCCTTTCTGAAAGCATAAACAAATTTTAACCACAAATCCTCTGGCCCACTGGTTTTCCAACCCATCTGCTACAACATGGGATATGGAATTTTTATTTTTGTGTGTCTGTTCATATGATTGCTTACATAGCCTGCAGACCTCAGAGAAATGCAGTATTGGTTTCTTTAAAATATTAGGGTTTCACTCTATTTTATTTTCCAAATGTAAAGTCTGAGTGTCTTAGCTTGGGATCGTTAAGTGCCAAGAATTAGACATGCAATGTGGCTCATGGAATTGGGACAACTATGGCTTCTTGCAAAGCTGGAGAAAAAAAAGCTTTTGAGTCAAGGCCATTCAGCAAAGCTCATGTTAAATGAAAATTCCACTAAGTTTTGTAAAAGCTTTTTGCTGGACAAGAAGGAAAAAATAATTTAGAAACCAATGAAGAAACGTGAAATTCATTCAGACAGGCTTCCCTGGACAAAGGCCTTCAGCAGGTTTCTGCCTGTATCTGGAAGTCAAAACATCTAATGTCCATTAACTCTTGGGTCCTCTTGGTTCCCCACCCAGAGCTCACAGTCTGCCTTCTTCCAATTCCTCTGTGCCAGCATGTCTGTTAATGTCCCAAGTGGCTTCCTTTACAGCCGCGTGATCATCTGTGTATTATTAACTAAACGCAAATTAAAGTCATTACTTGGTGCTTAATTTTATGTAACATTTCTTTGTAATGTGTACAAAAGAAATTTGTTTTTACAGGAGTTTGGTAAATAGCATGTGCCATGATTAATTAGAGCATATAATGGGTCTGTTGATTTGAAATTAAATTCAGTGCAACAAATTTCTCTGAAAATAATTTCTTAAATGACATTTCAAGGTGTGTGAGCCTTTAAAAAAAAAAGTGAACATCCTGCATCCACAGTCTTTATGGTCTATCCTAGATCTATCTGTTGGATTTTACCTGCTAACGGACTCACTTTTATTTTTCTCAAACCTATAGGAACAGCAACATTCAAAAAACTATTTTAAATCCTTTTTGGAAAAAGGTAGATTGTAAATGCATAAACTAACAAACAAGTGAATCCTTAAATAGTTGCTGGAGGTCAGTTACAGTTCAGTGTAGTTTATTTCCTTCCAGCTACATGTGGTCTTCCTCTTCCTCATACACCCCAAGTGCTTTCCTGCCTCAGGGCCTTTTCACTTGTTCCTTCTGCCCATACATCTTTCTGTTTGGGTCTTCATGTGACTCAAATCTTAAAGAAGGACTTCTCTGACCATCCAAGCTAAGGAAGATCTCTGCCCCAGTCCCTATCACATCTCTGTGTTTAATGCTTTATTCACAGAACAAATCACTCTCTGGTATTATCCAACTTTGTGTTTGTTCATTGCTTTTCCCCTGTCTCCTCCTATAGAAGGTGAGCTCCTTGAGAACAAAAACTTGTCTGCTTTATCTTCCTTGTATTTCCAACACTTAGAACAATGCCTGGTACATTAGTTGGTGCTTAATAAATTATCATGAAATGAATGAATTAATTGCATTGTTCTCACAAGCCCCTCTAAATAACCATTCTCCTAATGGAGAAAAAGCACAATTGACTTTAAAAGTTTTCTTGAAGAAACAGAAAGAGAAATTCAGTATTTGTTGACTAGGTTTTAGATGCATTGGAAGGAAATGAAAAATTAAAATGTAAACAAATTAAACACCAGGAAGGGCAGGAATGTTGGTACTAGTTGCTGACTTTGCACAAACACCAAGTACCAGCCAGGAAGTGAAACCTTCAGTCAATTGGCACTTTCTTTCTTTATAAACCCAACAACTAGTTTGAATTATTTTATTCCCATTAAAATAACTTAGCCATAACAAACTAAAAGATCTGAAGATTCTTTCAAGTTTCATATATTTAAAACAGGATTCTTGGCATTTTATATGATTTCACGGTAGAGATATATGAGGTAGCTTGGGAGGAGAGGCTGCAGTAATACAAGAGTTTCTGATAGCAAAAACTAAGAAGTGTACATCTCTATGTTAAGTGTCATAATGTATTTAAGTTTAATCTTCAAAATACATGGAAGTCTCTCTTTGTGCCTAACTTTAAAGCTCAACATGAAGTCTATATCAAACAATGGCACTGGTCTAATAGCATTAATAAGATTTGATTCCCCAATTGTGAGTGGGGTCTGGAAAATGTTTATTTTCTGATTTTCTCAATGAGCTTAGGGTGAACAGAAGTTTAGGTGGCTCAGTGTACAATTAGTTACAAATTCTTTATGTTCAAATCCCATCTCTGCCATTTACTGTGTAAACTCTGGCATGATACTTAATTTCTCTGAGTCTCAGATTTCTCATCTGCAAATGGGTCTGATATAATGCCTGTGTATTAAATGTAAAGCACTTGTTTTCCTGTAATTGTATATGTCAAACTTTTTACTTATTATTCTTGGATTTTAAGTTGTAATTTAAAGAGATATTCCTATGCCAGGTTATAAAGTAATTCATCTTTTTTCATATATCATCTTTTTTATGTTATCTTTTTTTTTATATGTTATCTTCTACCTATAAATTTCCCAATCATTTAAAATTTGTCCCGGTATACAGTATAAGGAAAGGCTTCAATTTTATCTCTTTATATATGCGTATCCAGTTGTCCTAACACCACTGATTTAAAAGCCATCTTTTCCTCACTAATTAGGAATGCCACTTTTACCATATACTACATTTTTATATGTAATTAGGTCTATTTCTGAATTTTCTACTCTATTTGTCTAGCTATTCATGCATTAATACAAAACTGCTTTAATCACAGAGGTTTTTGATATGTTTTAATGTTATACCATTTTTTTCTTTTTTTTTTTTTGAGGGGTTTCTTGGCTATTCTTGCATGTTTACTCTTCCAAACATACTATATAAGCAGTTCATTTAGCTCTCAGAAAAAACCTGATAGCATTTTTAGCGGAATTTTATGAAAATCATTTAAATATTAATAGGAAGAACTAAGATCTTTATGATACTGAGTTTTTCTATGAACATAGTGCATCCTTCCAACTGTTAAAGTCTAATTTTATATCTTCATGACTGTTTATAACTTTCTTCATATAGATTTTGGACATTTCTTGTTAAGCATATGCTGAGGTATTGTATTTTGTTTTAGCTATCAGACATGTGGTCTTTTCTTCCATTACGTCTTCTTACTGGTTTTTGTTTCTATCCACTGATTCAGTAATCATATTGTGGTAGTATTGGTATTGGTGTTCTGAAACTGTTGTGTATGTAACCAAAATGTATATATATTGGTATCATTGAAAACTGGGATTTGCAGCTTTAGTGAGAGCAGACACAAATGTAAGATCAATGAGAGTAAGTAAAAGTCCTATAGTTCTGCAAATGAATCTGAGGAAGCAATACCAATTCATAATGTGTTTTATGTTTTAAAAGTACTCATTTTCTAGGTCTGTCCACTGAAAAAGCCTGTATACAATGGCTAATGCAACAGCAACAAGCACCTTTAGAACCCTGACTGTGTCTCTAGATACTATTTGCCACCAAAAGGAAACAAACCTCTTGGTAAGATGGCTGATTCCAGGTCTGAGGCAGCAAGTTTATTAAACGAGTCTGGAATATCTTATCCTACCTGGTAGCAAGGAAGTGATGGCACACTAGTAGGATTCTGCCCAAAGGATTTGGCTACCAGCTTAAAGATTCAGCTGGCCAGAGATGGGATCATTTGAGCATCAGTAGGATGATAAATGCAATGGATTGAAACATGTCAAGTATATTTAAATTCATAAGTTCAGTATAATACCAAAAATGAAATTCTTAATGCTAGGGGACCAATTCATTGTGTTGAAAAAAAAAAAAAACCAAAACTGGTCTCAGAGTAATCAAGAACTTTGTCTTTACAGAATTTTTTCAACAAATAAATGAAAAAGGAATGACAGCAGTAGGATATCACCATTTTGCAGCCTCCTAATGGATTAACAGATCTAGGCAACGACCACATCAGTGGCTGTTCACATCAACAAAAAGAGATGACAGACAATATGTACTTCCTAAACACTATGTATGAAATTATTATTGACAAAATAACTGAACTTGAATCTTATCAGGTGTCTAGATCTAACTCTTAATTTACAGCTTACAATGGCAGAGGAACATGTTAAACAACATCACAGGGACACAATCAATAAAACCCAACCTGTTGGAAACCCCAGGACAAACAGCCAGTTTCTTCAACAATAACAAACAAACAAAATTGCAAGAAAAAAAAAAAAAAACAGAGAAAGAGATGGTAGGGAGGCCTATAAATTTTGTTGACATGCAAATTTATTTATTTGATCATATGTGGAGACGCAGGGTAGAATAAATTCATTTTCTCAATAGTATCACTATAAACAGGCTGAATTTCAGAGCTCTTAGTTTGCTTTACAAACTTCTAAACAGTGAACATTAGCAGCTGAGTAAGCCTTTTCCTTCCCCTCTAGGTACTTCTGCACTTGTAGGGTGGGGGGAGGTGCTGCTTGGGGAGGGGTGGGTGATAGATAACTGATGCTAAATAAATAACATTGGGTTGAACTTGCCAAACTCTTTCTGCCTCCTCCCATAGGCAGTTGGGTGACTTGGCTTATTTTTTAAAGTCACTGAGTAAGCAAGTAAGTTTATCAAACCCAGAGAATGGAGGGGAGTTTCCATCATAGATAATTTACAAAGGTAGGAATGGATGAACTCAGAGCTTAATTATTCAGTGCCTTTTTTTGCCGAGCAGAGCAAGGTATGCTAGCAATGGCGCTCAAATCCTTGGTCCACTAAGACATCAGTGCAATGCACTCAGTTCCTCTGATTAAAATGTGATGGAAAAGTCATCTTTGGATGGGGAAGAGAAATTAGTTTATTATAATGATGGTACTATACAAGGAAAATGAAAGCAGCAAACAGCAGTCAGTATCCTTTTTCTCTTTAACTCCAATGACCACTCTACTCCTGCCAGCCTTACAGTCCAAACAAACTCAACCTGAAGAGCAGAGGGTGAGGTCAAAGAAGTGAGGAGGCCTTTATCCAGATCTGTGGACCACTTCAGATATTCTTGGATCCTAGCATCCTAACCTTTGTAGTTGAGGTAGTTATGGGGGATTGAAGGTTTAAGACTCCATTTTTTTTTTTTTTTGACCAGTGCACTAAAATGGCTTAAATAGCATAATCTTTTTAAGGTATATCATACAGATAACCTTGTTCTTTTCCCATTGCACCCTCTACAATTTAGATTCATAGATAGCCTCCCCATTACACTCAGCTGCCTCCCAGCAGCAAGAAGCCTTTCTTGGTAGGTGATAACAATCAGTCCATCTTTAGTTAGTCTAATGGTGAGAAGATAGTTGCCTCTTACTGTCTAAACCAGTTCTGAAATGATTTCTGAAATGACTGCAATGTCAGACATGGCCATGTCCCAGTGGAGTCCCAGAGTGCCTGTCCGTGGTGGTGCACGTCTTCCACTTGCAGTCTAGCAAACTCCCTGACTTGAATTTGAATTGATAGTTGTAGTATCCTCCATGATACCAGGAGTATTTCTGACTCCACTGTCAATCACTACCACTTCATCCTTGACAGGGCTATCATTGTAGACCCAGGAAACAAGATCTGTAGAGTTCCAATAGGTATCAGGACACTATCATTCTCCATCAGACCAATTCAAGTCAAGTGTCTACCTGTTACCAAGGACATATAGCTCCAGCATTGTTTTCACACTGAAAAATGCTGTGTTTTGAAGCCATTTTTCTTAAAAGTAGATAGAATGGATGGAACAATTCTTAGAGTGGGTGATACAGTCCATAGCCGTGTGTTCCTCTTCCAGACATTTATTCCCAACTTATCAACTCATCAAAACATAATGGGGCCCCAGGTCCTCCAAGTTCCAGCTCCAAGACACAGAACTTGGCCAGTTTGTGATGGTTTCATGATGCTTTGTGGTCAAGACTACATAGGAAGCCTGGAAGAAGTCAGCCCATTGGGGTAGAAGAGGCACAAGGTGAATTGTGGCCCCAAATCCACAGAGCTGAAGTCGGGCAGGTGGTTGCTGTGCCAGGAGCACTGGTGCTGGGCTGGCCGTTCACCATTCCAGTGCCACTAAAACCACTTGCTGTCCCAGGCCAGCACCCACAACATGCCCCAGGCTGCTAACACCCCAAACGCTGCCTTGTCAAACCAGCCCCGAGTCAAGACTCAATGGATTGAGATGGAGCAGCGTCTGGCCTGCGTTGAGCCTGGAGTGCCCACCTGGCCTCCCAGCAGCAGCCACTCACCCATCACTGCGTCTCAGGAGTGAGGACACCTATGGATTAAAATTGACTTATGAATGGAGCTTGTTTGGAACCTGACTAAAGCAAAGCAAACTTTTTGTTATGCTTTGTTTTGTTTTAAGGAAAACAGGACCAGTATAGTGTTCATGAAAGTAGATGAGATGGGAGGCAGAAATCAGGAAGAACTGAGAGCGCTGGGGTCCAGAAGTTGGCCAGGATAAAAGTACAGGCCAAGTCAGGTGGCCGTGGGACCCTCCCTACTATGTGATACCCATCACAACCTCATTTATCTACTGTCTCCAATTTGCCCATCAGGGAAATACTTGGGTTTGAAAAGAATCTTAGAATAGGGATCCAGAAAAAGATTAGCTATATTAAACCATGCCCTCCAATTCAACTAGCAATAAAACAAGAGAGAAAGGAGACATATCTCTAAATTCAATTCTCCTATCTTCACTTATGTTTTATGGAGAACTTATGTCATTCACAAAAGAGATGTAGTTTCCCCAGGGGAGACAGCAGGTGTACATTTTCTCTCAAGGTTATTTAATTGCTGTCAAGAAGACATATGATTAACAAAACCAAATGCTGGAAATATGAAGTATAGACAGTTTGAAAGTTGTTTATATAGTTGATTACAGTATATCATACAATGTGTTTATTTGCCATAAACCTGCCTATCACAAACTGTTTCCACACCTGTGCATCTGCAGTAAACAGCCCACCGCTTAGCTGTGCATAAATTCCCAGCTGAGAGAATGGCCAGCATCCAGCAGAAAGTAGCTTTCTATTGTGGCTGGCGTCTCAGACACCTCCTGTGCCCCCAGCTTCATATCAGTGAGGCTGGGGCCTGAGACCTGCTGACCTGTAGCACCCTCGGCTTGATGAGAGCCCTCTGAGCTCAACAGAAGGAAAACATTATGGAAATCACAGGCCTTTGAGGTTCCTCATTGTTCTTTATGAGGTTGCTGCTCAAAGGGAGGCCCATTGTCTATAATCTCTCGGTTACTGTCTAGAGATGAGACAGGAACAGAATTGAGAGGAGGCATTTAGAACTGTTGAGAGCCATGTGGCAGCCCAAGTTTATGTCAGTTTAATTGAATTTAAAAATGGGACTTGAATTTTGTGTTTATTGATTTTTTTATTCCATTTTAAGATATTTTTATTGCACTTTACAAAATATCAGGCTGTGACGGACTGGAGGAAAAAAACAAAAGAAACTGATCTTTCACCACACATAGTTTGAGAAGCACTGCTTCAGAGCAATAGCGCGTATGCATGCTACATCCCAGGGTTTCACTCTGACACTCTGGCAGTTCCCAAGGGGTAGCCAATGGCAAAAAAAAAGGTGAATCTACAAAGATGGTCTCCCCAAAGGGTCAAAGTGTTCTTCACAGGTGAGAAGCAAGTATCTAACCTACTGCACGTGTGTTAGGTCCATGCCACCGGCCCAGCTAAACCCCTGGTCACAGCATAACCCTTAGGCTTTTCACCTGTAGTAGTCAAAGTAGTAGCAGTAGTAGTAGTGGTACTAGAAGCAGCAGCTAAGATTTACATAGGATTTACTATGATGCAGATACTGTCCTAAATACATATACCAAGTATCAAATGGCTCCTCTCTCCTTGGAGTAATACGTAGCCTCACCTATACATGTACCAAGGGAGGTATAGCATCAAGTGTATACCTGATTCCTTGTATAGCTATGAAAATTTGCTGACAACTAACCTCTTCTTTGGGTATTTCAAGACATTATGTCATATGTACTAGAGACAAAAATTAAACAATAGAAATATAATACCCAGGAAATAAGAGATTTGTGTTCAGATAGTGGTCATAATGTAGAGCTGGAAAAAAAATTTAATATAGAAACAGCACTTAATTTTGGAAAATACGGGGAGAGTTTGAACTATATTTTCATTTTTGTTGTTGCACTTGGAAATTCTCAGGCATGAAACAGAAGTAAAATTATAAATATAAGGAGCAAAGACAACAACATAAGACAACTTGCTTCACCACATAGAGATATTATCCAAGACAAAGTCTGCCATTTACAAGTTTTCTTCCCCCAAATAGGTTGTAAGACTGAGGAGCATTTCAGATATTTCTGTACTCTTTGCCCAGCTTGTTGGGGTTTAATGAATGTTCAAATTTTATAAAGTCTGTGTTTAACAAACAGAGTATATTTGCCCTATTTGTCTAAGAATGAGCCTTCTTAGACTTGGTGTAAGGGCAGCTGCTTTCTGTCCATCCCATCATCTCTGCCACAACCTGAGTTACCCTCTGCTGTTGACAGATTCCTGCTTGGCCATGCAGTGGTCTAAAAAGGATTAATGTAGATTTTTAGTACATCGTTGTAGGGAAGGGTTGAAGAGTTCATTTTGGGGAAACATAAGTTGAGGGGAAAATGAGCTCCTCCCTCATCTTTCCCTGACCTTTGTCCTTTCTCAGGCTCAGAGGACAAGCTGAGGCTCAACTCTGTGGGGACAGTAGATGGTCCCAAACCCACATGAGCAGGCAGAGAGATGTTTTCTCTCAGCTGACTAAAATCTCTTCTCCTTCCCACCAATTTAAAACCTAATAATGAAACGCTAATGCCAAAGGCCAATCAATTAATATTCATTGGAAGCTCATCACATTCCAGAGCCATGATTCCTGCCCCTAATCAACCATGAATCTCAAGAGAGTCTTCACCATGTTAATTCTGTGTGCCCTCTGAGATGAGATCACGACTGTAAGCTCCTCCTGAAGGTAGAGAACTGAGACAGAAAGGGATATCAACGCAACTCAGACAAAGCCTCAAGGTGAATGAGTGAAAAGATAAGAGGAGCAGGGCATATGCTACTTACTGGGGATGTTTCAAGGGAAGAGTCCCAATTTGATTTTGTGTGTGTGTGTGTGTGTGTGTGTGTGTTGTTTCTTGTATCTCTACAATAATGCGAAGTAGAGTAGTTCACCATAAAATACCTTCAAAAAATGTCATTTTACCTTCCTAACAAGGTGATGAGAGATATTAATATGTTTATTTTACAGATGAGGAAAACAAGTCCTTTCCCCCATTGTCATATATGGTAGAGCAGAGCCAAGACCTTTATTAAAGTCCTTTGCCTTTGAACCCAGGGCTCTTTTTTCACCATAGCTGCCTTTATCGTCTTCTCCTGGATTTTCTTCCTTTTCAAATTCACAGGCATCTCAAATTTAATATATTCAAAACTGAATTCCTGGTTATTCCCCCAAAATCTTTTCCCTCTCCCACTTTCTGTATAAGAAATCTGGGAGCCATCTTTGACACTTTGTTCTCTTTCGCTTTCTCAAATCCAACCCACCATCAAGTCATGGCAAGTTTACCTCCAAAACACCCCTCTTGCTACTTCCAGTTCCACTGACAGGCTCCAGTGCTCCGGACATTTATTTGTTAAATGCATGTTGAAGTGCAATGTGTCCATTTAAGAATGAGACCAGGAAGACAGAGTAGTTGGAAAGTGAACTGGATTTCCTTTCAAAAATAAGATTTTGAGAGGTTTCATCAAAAGAAAATAAAGAAAAATTAAGCTTGTGGGTCACCATATTTGCTTTGAAATATTGAGTTACTTGAGATAAATATTGGGAAATAGATACAGTCATATTATTACTATCTTAAATTTGCATATTGCCATCTCTAAATACAACCAAAATCCTTTCTGGAACAAAGCAGAGTCTAAATTAACTGCATTATGCTTTAATAACAAAAGAAACAAGCTTTAGACAGTCTAGTTCTCTTCTCATAACCAGTCTCTTAAAGATAAGCAACAAAATGCTTTTAATTTTACAGAGAAAATTGTGGTACAGAGAAGCAAAATGACTTACCCAGGATCACACAACTGACACTGGTAAATGCCCACATGAATGTTTCCTTCCAGTAGGTTCTGATAACCTCTCTGAAGCATTCTCTCTTCATATTTTCATGCTAATATAACCAAAACAGTATAGAATAACTTAGGAAATTCACTGATTTAGCAGAAGCTTGTGACATATACACTATGGCCCAGAGACCATAGTTGTTCTTCTATTGTTTTTGTGGCTCTAGGGACAGTGTATGTGTTCCAGAAAATTTAAAGCAAAGCCCTGAGCAATAAATCTTTTTAAATGACAAGGATATTAAGAATAACTATAGCTACAATAATTTGTTAATGAATATAAAATATATGAAGAGGTGAGTTGGGTCATAAAAACATAAAAGAGGGGGTATAAAAGTGTATAGTTTTTGTATGTGACCAAAGTTAAGTTGTTATCAGCTTATAATACACTGTTATATCTATAAGATGTTTATTGCAAGCCTCATGGTAACCACAAAGCAAAAACTTACAGCAGATTGACAAAAAGATAAAGAGAAGGGAATCAAAGCATAGCATTATGGAAAATCATTAATTCACAAAGGAAGGCAGCCAGAGAGAAAGAAAAGAACAAGGGAACTAGAAAAAAAGCCAGAAAATAATAAGATGGCATTAGTAAGTACTTACCTATCAATAACTACTCTAAATACAAATGGATTAAATTATCTAATCAAAAGGCATAGAGAGGATTAATGGATAAAACCCAAACAAACAACAAAGGAAAAGAATAAGACCCAACTATAAATTGCCTACCAGAGACTCACTTCAGCTATAAGGACACACATAGGCTCAAAATGAAGGGATGGGAAAAAATATTCTATGCAAATGGAAATCAGAAGAGAGCAGGGGTAGCTATACTTACAAAATCACACAAAATGGATTTTAAGCCAAAAACAATAACAAGAGACAAAGAAGATTATTATATAATAATAAAAGGGTCAATTTGCCAAGAAGATACAACAATTACAGATATACATCATGGATCATGGGCACACCTAAATATAGTAAGCAAATACTAATAGATCTGAAGGGAGAAATAAACAAAAATACAGTAATAGTGGGAGACTTCAATACCCGACTTTCAACAATGGCAAGATAATCCAGACAGGATATTAACAATAAAATATTGGATGTGAACTATATTGAGCAAATATACCTAACAGAATCTAAAGAGAAAATGTACTTAACAGACATATACAGAAAATTCCATCTAACAGCATCAGAATATATATTCTTCTCAAGCAAATATAGAATATTGTCCAGGATAGATCATATAATAGGTCAAAAAACAAATCTTACAAATTTAAGAAGACTGAAACCATACCAGGTATGTTTCCTGATCACAGTGGCATAAAATGAACTAGAAACCAATAACAGAAGGAAAGCTGGAAAATGCAAAAATATGTGGAAATTTAAAAACACATTCTTGAAAAACCAGTAGGTCAAAGAAAAAATCAAAAAGGAAATCAAATAATATCTTGAGACAAAAGAAAATGGAAACACAATATACAAAAAACTGTGGGATGCAGCAAAAGCAGTTCTAAGAGGAGAGTTTATAGTGGTAAATTCTTACATTAAGAAAATAAGAAAGATCTCCAATTAACAACCTAACTTTATACCTCAAGGAACTAGAAAAAGAAGTAAGCCTTAAGCAGAAGAAAGGAGTAACAAAGTCAGAGCAGAAGTAAATGAAATAGAGGCCAGAAAAATAATAGAAGATCAATAAAACTGAGGGCTGATATTTTTGAAAATATAAACAAAATTTTAAAACCTTTATGTAAACTAGAGAAAAAAGAGAATACTCAAATAAATAAGACCAGAAAGAGGAGACATTAGAACTGATACTACACAAAGAATCATAAGAGATTATCACAAATAGTTATATGCCAACAAATTGGATAACCTAGAAGAAATGGATATATTCTTAGAAACATACAGTATCTGCTAAGACTGAATCATGAAGAAACAGAAAATTTGAACAGACCAATAACAAGTAAGGAGATTTAAAAACCTTCCAGCAAAGAAAAGCCTAGGAACAGATGGTTTCACTGGTGAATTCTACCAAACATTTAAAGAATTAATGCCAATTCTTCTCAAACTCTTTCAAAAAATTAAGAGGAGGGAACACTCTCAAACTTATTTTATGAGGCTAGCATTACCCTGAAAAAAGCCAGATAAAGGTAGAAAACTACAGACCAACATCCTTGATGAATATTGGTGCATAAATTCTCAACAAAATACTAGCAAACCAAATTCAATACCATGTTAAAGGGATCACACACCATGATCAAATTAGATTTATCCCTGGAATGCAAGAATGGTCCAACACACACAAATCAATAAATTCAAATCAAATTAAAAAACCCACTACATTAATAGAATGACAGATAAAGATCAGATGATCATCTCATAGAGGCAGAAATAGTATTTAACAAAATACAATATTCTTTCATGATAAAAAGTCTCTACAGACTGGATATAGAAAGAACACATTTCAACATAACAAAGGCCATATATGACAAATTCACAACTAACACCATACTCAATCTTAAAAGATTGAAAGCTTTTCCTCTAAGATCAGGAACAAGACAAGGACACCCATTCTCACCACTCCCATTTAACACAGTACTGGAAGTCCCAGCCAGAGCAATCAGGCAAGCAAATGAAATAAAAGGCATCCAAATTGGAAATGAAGAACTAAAATGGTCTTTGTCTTCAGATGATATGGCCTTATATATTGAAAATCCTAAGAATGTCACCAAAAAACTGTTAAAACTAATCAGAGAATTCATTAAAGTTTTAGGATATAAAATCAACATATGGAAGCCAGTTGTCTTTCTATACACTAACAATGAAATAATCTCAAAAAGAAATTAAGAAAAAAATCCCATTCACAATAGCATTGATAGCAATAAAATACCTCAGAGTAAAGTTAACTAAGGAGGTAAAACTATAAGACTTTGATGAAAGAAATTGAAGACACAAGTAAGTGGAAAGATATCTTTTGTTCAATATTGTTAAAATGCCCATACTACCCAAGTCATCTAGAGATTTAATGCAATCCGTATTAAATTCCAATGCCATTTTTCACAGAAATAGAAAAAAAAAAACCCTAAAACTTATATAGAACCACAAAAGACTCCAAATAGCCAAAGTAACATGAAAAAAAAAAAAGAACAAAGCAGGAGGCATCACATTTTCTGATTTCAAACTATACTACAAGGCTATAGTAATCAGAACACTATTATTCTGGCATAAAAAATAGACATATACACCAATGGAGCAGAATAAAGACTCCAGAAATATACCCTTGCATATGCAGTCAATTAGTATTTGATAAGGGAGCCAAGAATACTCAATGGGGAAAGGATAATCTCTTCAATAAAATGGTGTTGAGAAAACTGGATAGACACACACAGAAGAATAAAATTGGATCCTTATCTTATATCACTCACAAAAATTAGCTCAAAATATATTAAAGACTTAAACATTAGACATGAAACCATAAAACTCCTAGAAGAAAATACAGGGGGAAAACCTCCTTGACATTGTTCTTGACAATAATTTTTTGGATATGACAGCAAAAGCACAAACAACAAAGCAAAAATTAGTAAGTGGAACTACATCAAACTAAAAAGCTTCTGAGCAGCAGAAGAAAATATCAACAAGATGAAAAGGCAACCTATAGGATGAGAGAAAATGTATCTAATAAGAGGTTAGTGTCCAAAATATGTAAAGAACTGTACAACTCAATAGCAAAAAAACAAACAAACAAACAAACAAACAAAAAACCCAAACAAATTAAAAAATAAGCAAAGGATCTTAATAGAAGGTCCTTTCCAAAGATGACGTACAAATAGCCAACAGGTACACGAAAAGATGTTCAACATCACTAATCATTAGGGATATGCAAATCAAAACCATAATGAGATATTACTTCACACCTGTTAGGATAACCATTATCAAAAAGATAAGAGGTATTAGTGAGGATGTGGAGAAAACGGAATCCTTGGACATTGTTGATAGGAATGTAAATTGGTACCGCCACTATGAAAAAACAGTTATGGAGGTACCTCAAAAAATTAAAACTACCATATGATCCAGCAATCCTGCTTCTGGGTATATATCCAATGGAAATAAAACCAGGTCTTAAAGAGATACCTGCACTCCCATGTTCACTGTAGCATCATTCACAATAGCCAAGATATGAAAACAGCCTAAGTGCCCATCAACAGATAAATGGATAAAGATGTGGTAAAGAGAATTTTAGCCATTATCTTGAAATAACCTATAATGGAGTATAATCTACAAACATACTGAATCACTATGCTATAAACCTGGAACTAATATAATACTGTAAATCAACTATACTTCAATAAAAAAGAAAATGTAGTATATATACAATCAAATATCATTCAGCCATGAGAAAGAAGGAAATTCTACCATTTGTGACAACACGGATGAAACTGGGGGCATACTAAGTGAAATAAGTGAGACAGAAAAACACAAATACTGTATGATATCACTTATATGTGGAATCTAAAGAAGCCAAACTCAGAAACAGAGAGTAGAATGGTGGTTATCAGGGGCTGGGAGGTGAGGGAAATGAGACGTTGGTCAAACTTTTAGTTATAAGATGAAAAAGTTTTGGGGATCTAATGTACAATATGGTGATACAGTTAACAATATTGTATTATATACTTGAAAGTCACTAAGAGAGTAGATCTTACATGTTCTCACCACAAAAGAGAAATGTTAATTATGTAGTGTGATGGAGCCAACATGATGGTGGTAATCATTTCACAATGTACGTGTATCAAATCAACACACTGTACACCTGAAACCTACACAATGTTATATGTCAATTATGTCTCTATAAAGCTGGAAAAAAAGATATTTTCTTTATTGGTAAAATGACAATCTTGGGAAAAAACCCACAAAGACATATATCTGTGATTCTCTCTTGTGTATTGGTTCTTTTTGTCCTGGATCAAATGCTTCATTATGTGATCATTAATATTGCCGATTCTCTTCAAAATATCTACCCAACTATTGGCCCTTCTTGGAATCTGAAACCATATATTGCAAAGAAATTCAAGAATCAATCAAAAGGAATTTTTTAATGTACTATTTTACATAGATTGGTTTGGGTCACTACAAAATATCCTTTTTGTCAGCTCTCTGTAGCCTAGGCAAAGTATTTCTTTTCTCTCCAAGTCCATGTTTTTGAAAAAGTTACCAGAAGCTGCTCCAAAGCTGGGTCTTGATGCTAGAATGCACTCCCAGAAGTGCTAAGATAATGTGTAAAAAAAATATGTCAGTGATGTAGATGAAAATGAATGTTAGAGCAATTCCTGGGCAGCAGAGAAAGAATCCAATGTTTACATAATCCTAATGTGCATACATGGCTTCTTCATATTTTCCTGCTAAAATTCATCTGGCTTTGCTCAAGACCTCAAACACAGTGAATTCTAGGCAGCACCTAATATTTATTCATGCCATTGTCAAGAGCATCTTTGCAGTTCTTGCCAAGGTCTGTCATTGAATATGTTTATCCAGCTGCATGGCAAAAACATAATACACAGTCATCATTTTACTCCGTCACCTACTCAATATTTTCTTCTATGATTAAATTAACTCATAAATATTATTACACTTTTAATGCCAGAAAGCTATGGTTCATCCAGCCAGTTGAATACTTGTTTGTCCATTTTCTAATGTTGCTGGGCACTCAATCATTTCATTATAGAGTTTGAAATAATGAAAATCATTGCATTTACTTAACATGCACAATAAACAGAGCAGGATCCTTCTATGAGCTCCTTTATTATGCAGTGCAAGGCCGCAGAAGAAATTTTATAAGAAACACTGAAGAACTGGGTGGGCAGGGGTTGTGTTGGAAGTGGCTTTGGTGAATATAAGCACAATAAACAGAGCAGGATCCTTCTATGAGCTCCTTTATTATGCAGTGCAAGGCCGCAGAAGAAATTTTATAAGAAACACTGAAGAACTGGGTGGGCAGGGGTTGTGTTGGAAGTGGCTTTGGTGAATATAAGCAAATATGTTTCGACTGTCTAAGGCAAAGGACAGAAATGCTGGCTCTATTGGCAGCTGGCAGTTTTTTGCTCAATCCAGGACAGTTTCAAATAAGCACACAGATCTTGGTCTTGTTCATACCTGATACTGTGCTCATGAACCTGTAGCTGCTTTCATGTACTGCAGTTTTTCAAAGCAGCCTACAGAAGGCCTTACATACTCATCTCCATAGTAAAAGAATGGACGCTCAAGGGCAAGAATCTAGTTTGCTCTCCATTGCTAACCTTGGTGAGGCTGCACAATTTGCATTTACATAGATACCTGGCCCTGGAGGCAAGAGCCACATACCACAGGACCCTTATCAAATCACCTTCCGAATGAAATATTTATAGCTGGCACTGCAGGGCAGTTAGCTTTTCTAGAATTATATCTAAATTTGCTTGATCATTCTGGGAATAGCCTTGGTTAGCAATTGCTCACAATGTCAATGCTTTTGGAAACTTTTTATAGTCACTTTATTGTTTTTATTTCAAAAATAAAACTTAAAGGCGCTTGAAAAGTAGGTTTTTAGATGATCATGCGATGGCCTGATTTCAGTGGTTTCAGTTCTCTGCATTTTACTTTATGTGCACCTAGTGAAATTAACCAAAATTAATCCATATTTGAACAAAGACTGTGGACACAAATGAGCCCTAACTTCCTAGCTACTCGGTGCAGTGCACTAGCTGAAGCGTTTGGAATGCATTGGCCCTGGGAGGCGAGGAAGTTATAGCAAACAACATATGGGCTTTAAAATCTGGAACTATCCAAGACAGAGCAAGAAAGCTATTTTCACTTTACTTGTTTCTTTTCTTTTTTTCCTTCCAGAAGATGAATAATTCCTAATCACATTTTATTTTCTGTAGAGCTGCATCCGAAAGAGCCAGGTCGGTTAAAACTGCTGGTGAGTTTGCAGCCCTGTCCAATGATTACCTAATGCATTTGTGTCATCTGCTTTTCTTGTGTGAAAACAGACTAAGGAAATGTGTAAGTCCACTGAATTGTTCCCAACTCTTTTATTCACCTTTCAGCATGCTAGTTCCTTCCCTTGGCATTGATATCATTATGCATTTGTCAAAGATAGACCGTCACTTTAGGGTCTCTATTATGTGCAAGAATTGGCAGCAAATTTTGCCACTGGGATTTGCTTATATCCTCTGTATGTTATTGTACTTCTTTGGCATTCAGTAAATTCCGTACTACCATTTCTTTGATGTTCATTCCAGCCCCTAAATGTGGAAACAATGACTGAAATTTTGGATCAAAGCATTTCGTAGATGGCAGGCGACACAGCTCTCTGATTATTCACTAGAACAGAGAGGACCACCCCTCCCCACCTCCTCCGCCTAAAATCTAGGCCAATAGTCCTCCAAGAACAGCTCTGGCTTCCTCAATGCAAAGGCACGGGAGGAAGTTAAAGAAAACAACTCCAGGGTTTTAGGAAAAAGAAAGAGACTCAACTGGACAGCCAAAGTGAAGCTCATGGTCATTTCTAACTACAGAGAAAGCTAGCTACTGTTCCAATTGTGCCAGGCTTTTTTCGGGTTTGGAAAAGTATCCAGATCTAATTTCTATATAACATCAGCTGTGCAAGATGGCCCAGATTTTTTAAACGCATATTTTAAAAAAGAGGTAAAGGCTCCATGAATTAAGAAATTTTAAAAGTAATTGAAAAAAAAAAACAAAAAACAAATCCAGAACTATCAAAATTTCAATGAGTTACTTCTGCAAACTATAATTAGCTGTCTGGAACACATTTTCAGCGTTTGCTTTTGCTTTACTCCTGCGATGCCAGTGCAAATAATTACTTCATTCAATTTATTTCACAGGTCAACTTTGACTCATAAAAGCATTAAAGCAGGTAAGCCCCAAGGGATGCTGGGAAGACAGATGAGCAAATAGATACAAAACTGTTGTAAGCTCTTTGAGGGGAAAAAAAGCACTTTATAAATCCAGGGTATTTTATGGTTATGTGTTCACTTCACTCCATTTGGTATCCAGAATGTGCTAGTTATAATTAATACACAATGTTGGGAACTATAATAAAAATACCACACTCCTTTTAAATATAGTCAAGAAGATAATTGTGGTTGGGGAGTCTCATCCTGTGTAAATTAGAAGAATTCCCAGTAGAGTGCCATAATGAGAACTGGGCTGTCTGTATTGAATGGAGAAGAGAGTCGTCTTAGCATGATAGCATGTGTTCCATCAAAAAGTAAAGCGTCAAGGAGGTATCATGACAGCCCTTAAAATACCAGTTTCAGATTGCCTAAATGCGAAGTTTTTACTGCCAGACGTATACAACAGTGACATCCAGCGGTTATATAGCTAATTACAAGTGTATCACATTTTAAAATATAAACTAAGTTTTAAATTATAATCAAATATTCTGTATTGTCAAATGCTGTCTACATTCTTTATCTGGCTACAGTGTAAATCAGTGTAAAATTCAGGCCAGATGCCAAGTAAAGCAAAATGCATTTTGTTTATGTCCCAAGTAGTTTCCAAAGTCGTTTTTCTCTTAGTGCTATTTTGCTGTTTTTTAATTTTACTAAAATTATAGTGGGTCTGCTCTCCAAGGGTCTCTCTGACCCTCCTAAGCACACTTAGATATTTTTGCAAGCATAAATGAGACCGTGTGCATGCTGCAGACACAGCAAAAATGAAAGCTGTGCTTGACTCCACAGCTAAATACTCCAGGGAAGGCAACTGTGACCCTGAACATTTTCACTGTTGTGAAATTGCTCTAAGAAGTTCATTACGATTTTTCCCAAGACACTGAAGATGAAGATAAAGAAGGGGAAAGAGATGAAAAGGAAAGAAAAATAAAGGAGAGGAGAAAGGAAAGAAAAAAGGAAGGGAGGGAGGGGAGAGAAAAAAGTAGAGGACTACTCATTGATCTCTATTGAGATTTAGTAATAAGTCCACTGTGTGATAATACATTTAAAAAGGGAATTCAAACAGATATTAGCCTCCTACCAATTTTTAAATTTATTTTTAGTTTTTAGTTGAAGTATAGTCAATGTACAGTGTTGTGTTAATTTCTGGTGTACAGCATAGTGATTCAGCTATACATATCTATATTCCTTTTCCTATTTTTTTCATTATAGGCCACAAGGCAATTTTTTGTTTTAAATTGCGTTCCTTCAACCACCAGCCAATTAACTAAGATTAAAAAAAATTATTTTCATTTTAAAAAAATCTGAGAACAGCTGCTGCTGCTGCTGCTGCTTCGAAGTACCTAGAACAGTGCCACTTGTAAGAGGATGCTTGCCAAGTGTCCCCTCCCCCATGCTGGGAAAGAACTCTCAATAGAAGCTTGTTAAGTCACCTGGGCCTGTAAGTTATTTATGTCCATGTCAATGCTGAGCACATCAGGTGACTGTTACCAACTTCCCAGGAGGCATTCCTTCAGAGAAACCATCGTCTTGTGCCAAGTTATTTCTCAATCTTAGATTCCCTCCTCATATTGGGTTTTTCTTTTCCTTCAACTGCCTACCTCTCTAAACTTCTCAAGATGGGAAGAACTTATAGCACCCTCTTTCAAGTACTCCTTGCTAGAGGAGGGAAAAAACAAACAAGCCGAACATCTATCCAAATCCAATAAGAAAATCAAGACATACTTCCATAAAAAGCTCCAAATGCCCTTTAGCTAATTTACCCCCGCCACCCCCTAATAGAGGAGAAAGAACTGCACAGAAGCAGTGTCGGATTGAAGGAGCACGTTTGGGTAAAATCTGTGATTGGCATTCAGCCGAGAGCACCAGGACAAAGAGATGGGGATGGTCTCTGCAAGGAAAGTCTGGAAAACTGTTCCCACTTGTGTCAGTGAGAGTTAAGGGAAATAGGCACTGAAACAGAGCAGGTTAATCTGCAGGCTTTAGCCAGGTCTGTGTGCTCTTACAAGGCCTTTGAACTGAAAGCTGGATTATCTAGATTCTGAAGTAAAAGAACGTGCACTCCTATGACTGCTCCTGGTGTCTTCCCTTGGAGATGCCTCCGGCTTCTTGCTTCTCTTAGTGGTTTTCACAGCAGAGCTTGATGGGGAACAGAGAGAGAATTAGCACACCCAGGTCTCACTGTTCCTTTTAGTTCTGCAGGAGTCTGGCTGGGCTGGCTCTTTTCTTGAGCACCCTGCAACTCTGATTCAGTGATTTCTGGAGTCAAGCATGGGGTCCCTTGAGAGTGAAGGCAGAACTTTCCCTTGACAGGCTGGGACCTCCTATACCCAGATGGCCAAGGCCACCGCATTCCCAGCTTCTGCCAGCCCAAAGGAGCAAGAGGCTGACATAAGGGATCAGTTCCCTTCTTTTCTCCTTAAAGAAAAATCCTGCCTTGCAAAGCCTTCCATGGCGTTTTAGGACAGGGAGAAAAAAAAAAAAAAAGAAGTAGTTGCCCAACATGCATATCCTCTCCTAGCTTACAGCTTCAGGTGTAGTTTTACTGCAGTATATAATCTAATAACCCATTTAATTTCTTTAGAGAGATGTTATCTATATACAGGTGGCATTTGGATGGAATCACATGCCATAAACCTGTCTGCACCTATCTGGGTCCAGAATATAGACGAAGAATCTGTTTTACAGACATTCTAGAATTTTTACATGGTCAATTGGCTGGTTTTGTATTCTGGAACCTAGCAGAGCATCTACAGGAAAAAAATCTATATAAATTCTATAAAATGGTGGCAGGATTTCTGATTTACTGATACTGCTGGTTTGAATTCTCACAAAAATATTTAGCTATAGGAAAATGTATTAGGCGTATTCTTAAAGGTAAATAACTGCAGCCAATAAAAGTTGGGCCTATAAAGGGTCCCATCTTCTACTAGTTTTCTGCACCGAGAATTACTACCAGTATAATCATGGCTCCCTGCACACTAATATTTCCTCTGATACAGTATGATCAATGTTGTGGAAAAACATTTATTATATTTCTTCTAGCTACTTAAAGGCATTACTGAATTATGGGCATCGCAAAGCGAATCCACTGTGCATTTTTTCTTTATGTGACGTTTTTACAATCTTCATTTTCTGCTTTGCAGCCACTGAGCTATAGAGATCCACACTTTGTCCCTCTTACAACTGCCACTGGGGCCACCCTCGCCTTTCTGCTTTATTACATCTGAAATGCACTTCATATGATAACATTCCTTTTCATTCTGTGCCGGACTCTTCTTTGAAAGGAAGAAGTTATGAAAGAAATTAAACAATCAGTGTTGTTAATAACAGTTCTTCATCTTCTTTCTTAACAAAGGTTAGGAAGTTTAGACTGAGAAAAGGACAAGGGGAGGAGGTGGTATTTTACAGAATCATTCCAGAAGAGCTGATAGACTCTGAATGGGTTTGGGTTTTGCAGTTTTGACATTTAACAATTTTATTAACACCTTTGCTTATTATTCACCTTAATCCACGGGATCTGCAGCTGGGAGAGAGTGTCCAGCTAACAGCCCGTGTCTCAGGCCCTGCCAGGGGATGAATCAATTAGCAAGAGAAGCAATGATGCAAATGCTCCGGGGTCACTCGGGATGCTGTTTGCCTTTTTGATAGAGAAAGCATGCCATAAATAACATCACACCTCAGGAAATCATTCCGGGAGGCCCAGATGCCGGCAGGGCTGCTGCCTGGGACGGAAGGAATCGTTTGCTCATTGTGTGTATTTCCCCCATCTCCGTCAATGGAGGATTTGTAGTAAAATCAAAGTATTTAAAAGGAGGACAATATGTGGTAACAGAGGCATGTTTAGTAATTTTTTTAGTACCAGAACCTGTGATTTATGATCTAGAGTTGGAACCAACTTTATTACAAAAATGACTTCACCCATAATAACCTTATTCAGGGCTCTCAGGATAATGATGTAGTACCCAACAGCATTACAATCTAGCAAATATTCACAAACAATTCCCTCCTCAGTCTCATTTCCACCTCCCACCCCCAAGAGGCAGGCTTCCTCCTTTACCTGCTGGAAGAAATGGGGTCCCAGGCAATGTTTTGTGCACTTTCTGTGGGGATTTGCCTGGATCAGGCATTTATAATGAGCCAGGGCAGAAGCTGCCTCCTGGGTTTCAGTCACATCTTCCCCAACCTTGTGCCCTGAGGAATAATGAGCAGGAGACACCCACTCATCCTTCATCCTGCAGAGCTTTCCCTCTCCCTGCACTCCCATCCACTCCTCCAGAACTCAGATCCCCACCACCTCAGAGGAGCTTGCTGAAGCTTCCCCCCTTCCCCTCCTCTGCTGCCCTTCTAATTGCCATGGTAACCACCAGCTGCACTAAAACTGCCAGGGCTGGGTGTCCAGGCAGGGTCCCCTGGGTGTACCAGGATCTGGGAAGTAGCCCTCCATCTTATTAAACTCTAGTGTCAGTTCCTAGCAATTGTTTTAAATTTACACCATCAGAGTGGCTTAGTGGGATTACATGTCCATTTGCATTAAAACAGGTTTCTGTCATTAAACTGCCATACAATAAGCTTCCTTGGGACAAATTAATGAGCTCTAAATATCATCAAGTAGAAGTTCACTTCACCAAGATAGTCAACAAGGGGGGCAGAAGGAAGTGGCTGCTCAGAAATCTTAGCCCAGGAGAAATATAAGTGCCAACTGCAGAAGGAGGTCTTATCTGGGTCCTTCTTCACTATGAGATAAGTGGTTCTGATTTAGAGCTGATCCGGGAGAGTTGGCAACATTATCTCTATGCACCAAGATCCCACAGTTCACTTCCTAGTCCCTATTCCAAACACGCTTTTACCCTTGACCGGGTCTGCTGGCCGGGTTTGCCAGTGGACTACTGGCCCCTTTTACCCTGTGACAGAGTCTCAGTCTCATTTGCTTTACCCTGTTGTCTGTCTGTCCTTGAGGAACTGTGTGCATCCAAGTTTCCTGGGAACAACATGCACACAGCAGAGCACTGCATGTAGCTGGAGTGAGTGCTCCCAACTCTAAAATTCCTGGCTGGTTGTTACAGGACTGTCTGCACCATCAATCAGGGGCCGGGACCCTGTGACACTATCTGGATAAGCAGCACCCTATTCTGGTCATCTAGAAACAGGAAAAGAGCTGGGAACAGCTTTTAAGGTTGGCTGTCTCTGCTCTCAAGGATTGCCAACACTTGCCCTTACAAATACATACACGTGTCTAAGTAGAAATTTTTCATCAAAAACAAGCAAATCAACCCCCAAACTTCTTTTATGTAAAGGAGGAAAGACTGGCTACTAGACAGACTTCCTGATCCACAGAAGCTGTGATCTCATTTCTGTGTTGTCCTAACAGGGGACAGTAATGCATGATTGAGACACTGCTATATTTAGGAATGACAAGATGGGCATTATTAATAGCTTAATTGACATTAAGGCAATTACCCCTATCCTTATTACAGTTTGTAGAATTACACAGAAAATATTGGCTGAGGCCTTTTTTTCCCTAGAGCTACCCAAGGATACAGCATTTTATTTCATGCCAGATCCCAGCTTTGACATTAGATACTTAGCCATAGAATGATTCCAGTAAATCATTATAAATGCATTATAATAAAGATGTTATGAGCTATCAGATATTAACCCCCAACCCCTAAAGAGAGATAAATAGTCCAGTTGCATGATTCCCACTTTTGTTTCATAAGAAATAAGCTTTTGCAAAGAGCAACTGACTAATGAATTATAAAATGGTGTGTTGAGCTCAGATAATTAAACAATGCATTTTAGTGTCTAGTGCAGGATGAACACTAAATCATACACAAATAAAAAGGGAAAAGCCTAACCCCCAAGCCCAACTCCTATTTTCAAATAACATTAAGGTTAGTTTACAGTCAAGAAATGCTCAACTGTTTTCTTATCTGATTAGAGAGGTTTTTATCAAGTATAAGATCAAGACACAAGTAAGTCAACTAAATCAAGAGGCAGAGCAGGAATTCTGGAGGTGCTAATTTCAGATAAGCCTACAAGGTTATCTTAATGGAGATTTTACGTGGTGATTACCTTTCTTCCCAAAGTGTTTAATGGGGCAAAACTCTAGAAGAATCTAGAAGTTGCCAAGTTTCTTATACCTTTACATTTTATCTCTGAATTCATAATAAAACATATTAGTGGGAGAGGTGGGGTAAAAACTCTGGTACTGATGATGGTCTTGGTCTTGTAGTGCTGGAAAGACAAACAGAGGTGGAGAGGTATAGAGGTTGGTTTGGGTTCTAACCATTTTCCTCAGGTATGTCACCAAGCTCAGCAGGGTTCCATCGTGTGGTCAGCCTTGGATGACCATGAAGGTTTTGCCTTCAGTCATCCCTGCCCCTTGCCCATGTGAGGCTGGTTTGCCATTGGCTGCCATTTCTGGCATGTCCTGGATTTGCCACAAGATTTAGAACTGAGCTTATTTATGTCCTGAATATGTGTTTTAGTCTTCCAGCCTCTCAAAGACACGGTGATTGCTTCAAAGCAGCCTTCTGTTTCTTGGTCAAACAGCCACTAATGACTGCGTGGACAAAACTGGAAATAACCTTGGACTCCGTGTGGTCAATGACCACCTGTGCTGGTGATCAGTACTTTCCTGGAGCACCTGGTACCTCACGTTCCACCTGGCTGCCCTCTCCTGGGCTCCAGCCAAGCCGACCACATGGCCCCATGCTCCCTCCACTTCCCCAACCCCATGTGTCACCCACTGCAACTGACTCCATCTTTCTAAGGCTTCTTTCCTTCAAATGTGAGCTGAGGATACTAATAATGCCGAGCCATAGGGTTGTGTGAACATTAAATGAGATTGGTTATATAAAAATCTACCTATGTAAAGTAGCTATTACAGAGTCAGCCCACAATTAAATGTTACTTATTTTTCAGTTATCTTGTCTTTTTCCTCTCCTGGTTCTTCTGTCTTCATTCTACCCTTTCATCTTCCAAGTCTCTGTCTTTCATATACCCAAACATGCGCGCGCGCGCGCACACACACACACACACACACACATTTCTGCAAGCTTGAAGGCAGAAACTCTGACTTATTCATTCAGGTATACCTTTCAGTGCCTAGCATAGTGTTTTGTTAAGGTCACACTCTGTATATGCTTGCTACCCTGAACAAATAATAATATAATAGCTACTAGTAACATTTTCTGACCACTTATTATGAACGAGGCACTATGCTAAGTATCAACACCTCATTTAACTCTTACAACAAACCTGTAAGACAAGTACTATTTTTACCTTCAGTTTATGGGAAACTAAGGTCTAAAGACGTTCTGTAACTTGCTCACGGTCGCACAAGCTCATAACTGGGCAGCCAAGATACAAATCCAGACTCAGCCTGGATACGGAGTCTCAGCTCTTAATCACCACTGTGTCCAGCTGATTTTTTCAGCTTTCTCCTCTCGTAGACTGGGCTCCATCAAGGAACCAGTCATGAGTATGTACCCACTTTTAGATGGATGACCCTGAGGACCTCATTCTTTGGTGTTTCAGGAAGTCCAAAAGTATATGCTGACTCTAGTTCACAGCTACCCAAAAGTCACTTCTCTGTAGGCTCCTGAGACATTACATAAAACCACCCAAAATGACTTTACAATTGCGTACCCCATAAAGTTAATTTCACTTTGAGAGAACGTGTCTGAGGGAGGTGATGCACTTGGTAACGTATTCAGGTTGGTGGCCACAATAGATGGAGCTGTTCTGTCATCCTTGCCAGCCTGGCTTACTGGCAGCCTCGCTCCATCGCACTGTCACAGGCAAGGGTGGCCTCCCAGTCTCAGCTCAGAATGTTTATGCTTCCTAATGGTCCAAGCCTCACAAACCCCACATCTCCCTTAATTAAAGAAGTAAATTAAAAGGAATATTTCAACTTTAGGGATGAATTATTTTACTAATTTAAGATTGATGCTTTATTGGATAAAAGGACACACATGGGTTTATTAAAAATGCTGCCTTCATGTACTGGGGTCTGTGGAAGAGGTTGCCTGAGGTAGTAAGGAGTTTGTACAGCCAGAGAGATGCACTTGGAAAACAGCAACCAGAGGGGCTGGGACTGAAGTCTGTTGCTGCAGAACACAGCTTGGCCATTTTTTCTACACTTGTCCTTCAGCACAGCAGCCAGACATTTGGGATCTTCCACCATCTTCATTTCAAACTTGCTACCCCTGAGGGCTGTGGTGAACAGTAGGAGTGTCACAAAAGAGGCACCCTCTCCTCTTGGGCAGATGGAGGCTGTGCGGCTCAACTCCTGTGCAGTTACATAGGTCATGTGATTGGCCTGTTGTCAGCAGAGGTACCATGCATCACTTCCAGGCTGGAGCATTTGATTATCAGTAGACGACCCTCCAGCTCTCTCCTTCTCTGCAGAAGTGAGCTTGGAAGCATGTGTTGAGATGACAGGGGGGCCCGATATCCTGGATTTCTGAATGACTTGGTGAAGCCTAGTCTTTCACAGGCCTGTGATGGACATGTAGCAGCAGTAGGAAATAAACTGGTTCTCTTTTAAGCCCCTGACACTTGGAGGTTGTTTATTACCACAGTGAAACCCAGGCAATCCTGACTAATCCAGGAGCTGACGTTTTGGTCAGGAAATATGGTCCTTCTTTCAAAGTCATAAGACCTTTATCCTTTTTCCAAAGGCTTTATCCATTCATTTGGTGGTGTACACATTTTTTTCACACTTTTGGTATACTCTCAGATACCTAAAATTGCTAAGTGACCCTGAATTGGGCAGAGTGGCAGTTTGTCCTTCATCCTTTGATAAATATTGGTACTGTGAAACAAGTCAGGGTGACAGAAGAAGAGAAGGTTAGTCTTTTGAAAATAACATGGTGGAATGAGATAATGAAAAAGAAGGGTGAAATAGAGAAAAAGAAAAAAGAGAACAAGAGAGATAAAGAATGAAAAATGAAGTATAGAAAAGACTAAAGAAGAAAAGTAGAGAAAACAATAACAACACAAAGGATGGGCAGTTTATTTCAAGCCAGCTAGATAGCCTATTGCTTGCAGCTGAGTTCCACTCCAGAAGGCATCTCTCAGGATATCTTTGACCTTCAGCACCTAGTGTTTGTACCTAGAACATAAGGATCCTCGAGAAACGTTGGTTGAAAGGGTAAATACGGGAATGAATGAATCTTCGTTTTATAATCTTAGAAGCATGGGTTCTGGTCTATGACTCTGAATGTGTGTTCCATCATACATTGAAAGGCAGCACAAAAAGTGAAAGGGGAACTAAAAACAATTGAGTTTGAATAGCTCCTCATAACCTTTAAACCTGAGTCCTTGAAAAGAGCAACGATGAGGTCACAGCAATTATTCTTTGTCCTAGAAACAGGACATCACTGATGACTCAGAACACAGATAGTGTTTCAAATAAATGGGGTAGAAATGTCCTTTTTTTTTTTTTTGCCTCTGGCTGAGCTGAACTGAGGGTATAGTCAGCACTGAGGTATCTATGGCCTTGATGTTGTGGAAGGAAAAGGAGGGAAACGGAATTACATTTGCTGAATAATTTATTTTTGAAAAACTTCAAATGCGGCAAGGAATAGCAATATACCAGATTAATAAGAAGGTGGAACTGGGAGGCATTCAACTGCCAAGTCAGAACCTCCAGTAGAATAGTCACCTGGTTGGGGGTAATTCAGTTTCCCAAGATTCATGAAAGGACTGCGGCTGGGCTCTGCTTCATTCAAGGGTGCTCTCTGGTAAACTCAATGGAAGCCAATTCTAAGGATATGGAAAGAGGTTAGCACATGCTCACACACATTCATGCAAAATTCAGAGGTCTAGGACTTGCAGAGGGAATGAAAAGTACTGAATAAGCAGAAAGCGTGGCAGGCTGAAGAAGGATGACGGGAGTGGGCAGGAAAACGTCACACACAGTATGAGGGTACCCTTGAGGATCACGTGGAAATACAGCGGAAGTGCTGTTCCACCTTGGCTGCAGTTTGGTTTTTTTTTAAAAAGGAAGATCTCTTGGGATGAACTTTCTCCTGGGGATGAATACAATCTCTATATCCAAATTCAAACCCGTCAACTTCTACCTGTCATCTCAAGCTACAATCCCCTCCTATTTCTTATCAAAGGGACAAGCATTCTTCTTGTTTCCTTGGCTCAAAATCATGAGCGTCTCCTCCTCACTTTTCCCTTCATTCGATCTCTTCCCCTTCAAAGGGTTTCTTGGATTCACTCTTTTCTTCTCCCTGCCTGGGCATATGTCTGGCTGGTCTACCTAATTCTGGATCATTGCTTCCCTATAGGAAATATAAGACCTGCACACAAATAATGAAATACTATCCCATAATCCAAGGCAGAAATGATGAGTGTTACAGTAACAATGGCCCTAAGTACTAGATTTCCCAGACAGTTCAGATTTCATGTGGTTTTTATTATTTTCAATAAAGGCAATTTGTTAAATGCATATATTGAAAGATAAAAAATTTTAAATACTATCTGATTTTTTTCTCTAGCATTTCTTTCTCCCCCTTTACCTTTTTCTTCCCCTATTCAAGCACCTGGACATGTCTCTTGCTCTTTAACTCAAGGAAGTGATGAAACAGCATTAAACAGAAGAATCAATCTCTTCCTGACTTGCATATTTCAAAAGCCTAGCCCCTTGGTGGGAATAAAGACATTATCATTAGGGCAGAGGCAAAAAGGTTCAGAGCAGACAGGAATATAAGCTAGGCTCTACCTCTTTAATTTTTACCAAAGGAAGACCCCAATGATTGATGAAGGGAGAATTGGAAGGAAGCAACAGGAATAGAGATGCTGGGGACCTACATCCATAAGAATAAAAACTTGGGTCCTTTCACTGACTTAAGACGGTAAGATGGAAAAACCCATACAGTTGTTTAAGGGAGTAAGGTGGAGGGAATAAAGATGGGGAAATTAGCATAGTTAATTTGGAGGTTAATTTGGCAGCATTTAGTAAAACTGAACCTCTGGAAAATTTTTACACATATATATGTAAAGATATTTGCACAAAAATGTTTACTGCAACATGACTTCTGAAAAAAAAAAAGAAAAAAAGAAAAAAAAAGCTTCCAACAATCTAAAAGCCCATTCACAGAAGAGGAAATAAATAAAATGTGGAATTATGTCAACTGCAGACTACTGTATAGCAATTAAAAATTGTTAAACAATAGGAAGAAATTATAGGGGAATTTAGACCTTGGAATCCAACTGTATGATAAGCCTTAAGACTTAAACTATAAGTGCCTCACTTTACAGATGAGAAGGAACAGGGCCCTGAAGTTAAACGGTTTCTTAAAATAAGCTTGTTGTTTGGACTTCCTACCTGGCCTTTGGTCCATGATGTCATCTGATACCCCAAGCTGCCTGATACAGTCTTCAGTCTATTCCAGGATGTAGAAAGTTGTCCCCTCTCACCTCCCCAGGATGCTAGCACAGAAGAGCAAGAAGAGGAAGAGAAAAAGGAGGAAGAGGAGAAAGAGAGATGCCACCCCTTGCTCTTGAGATCACAGTCCAGATGAAAGGCAGAATCAAAATTGGCAGCCATAAAATCCCCCTAAGTGACCCAGTTCGCATATTTCCCACATTCACAGCTAAGGGGTCTCCTGATCCTCTCCGGATCTCTATTTTCTTACTAGCAAAACAAGGTGTTCAAGTAGAAGAACTATATTCACCCTTAAGTTCAAAATATTATCCTTGCAATGAATCTACCTTTAGCTATAGAACCTAAGCTGTCTAGATTTCACTGTTGAAATCTTCACTCATAAAATAATTTTTCATCCACTCTTCCCAAATGTTTTGTCCACACTCTAAAATTTTCTTCTGGTTGGTCAAACCTAGAGACCATATCCACTGCTTCTTTTCCAACATTTAATTCTCAATACTCCTAAAACCTTAGGGGAAAGATCTTCTGCCTGAGCTTTCAAGATAGGCACTAAATAAAAATCTCAACACTAAATGTCAGTCTTGGCATTTTTTAAAGATTGGGAGCCCAATGTCAGTGAAATGGCCTTGGCGCCACCTCCATGGAAGCCCAAGGTGGGAGTGGAAGTCATCACAGCACCGGCGCTGACCTCCCAGCATGGTCTGGTGGGCCGAATGGGAGTGGGAGTCAGGAACTCCACGGAAAGTACTATTGTGTAACTGACCTGGGCTGTGACATTGGAGGAAACTGTTCCACTTCCAGGCTTATTTTGCAAAGGAAGAAAAAGTTGTAAAGAGAAAAAATTCTCAGAAAAGTACATTACGCTCTAGAGGCCAAATGTTACAGTCATTAAGGAAGCAAAAGGAGACTCCGCTTCTTTCTCAGCCATGACTATATCCTTCTGGGTGTTCCCACTTACACTGCCAGTGGCAGGACTTCAGAGTATCACAGCCCAGCCATGAGAAACACAGCGACTTTTGAGCAAATGGCCCAAATTCAGTTGGCACTTTTACAGTAACACACTTTTTAAAATTATTAATGGTTTATTTGTGTGATCACCCATGAGTGAAGGGCATTTCCCTCTTCCACATCTTTAATGGAAATAATTAATGAGGTGTTAGAAATTAACAACAATTAACAGTGCATAGGAACAAAGGCAGAAGGTCAGAGACTCCAAAGGAATATGATGTTTAGCTTCTGAGGTAGAATCTTGCTATTTCAAGGAGGGAGACACCAGGAGCATTTTCCCATTTTCACTGTTATACTGATCTTTCAAATGGGGGAAGATACTGACAATGGTTGTAGTAATCTTACCTCTTAACAGTACAGATTTCTCTGATGAACTATGAGAATTCCTAGCCCCAGTATACCTCTCTCGGGCACAAATACAACTGTTGCTCCAGAACATGGCCCCAAACACCATCATTTTTTAAGGTTAAGCATGTTAATGGAAGGAAGTAAACTACCTGGCACTTCTATCAAGCTTATTCGTTTTGCTGAAAAAGCAAATAGTATAACATATTACATTTTTTAGCTTAGTATTAATAAGCATTTCCTGATATATAGAGCAGACTTATAATTTAGCAACCGCATGATCATTTTAGATTGTACTGGATATTAGTGAATTTCTGGAAATAACAGCCACTTTGAGTAATTATAAACATATATCAAATTATGTATATATTTTTTATGTTTAGCTATCAGATCTCTGCAAGCATTATTACTATATATGGGTAAAATCATGAATAAATTGCCTTAACTTTATCTACTTGATTGATAAGTGCCAAAGAATATTACCGCCAAGGTATTGGGTCTCCTAGCTTCCTCTATGCATTTTTTCCCATTTTCTAAAACACAATCTAGAAGTCCTTGAGCCAAAGTCTCACATATAGCCCAATGATGTTGAAAATAAAGTCAGAGTGAGTCAAGCTCAAATATACAAACTGATGATCTCACCAAGGATATCCTACTAGAGAACAGGCTAGATATATTCCTCTCCCACCCACAAAGTAATTACAATTCTAATTACATTACCTGTAATTATAAACATAATTAATTATATTCCTGCAGTGCTTTAGAGCTTACAAAGTACATTCACAGACGTTAATTATTTAACCTCATCAGTACCCTGTGAGGCAGGCAGAGCAGAAAACCCACAGAACAGCACAACAGGCTTCTCACTGAGCCCAGATCTGTTGCCTCCAGGTGGCCACCTCCTTCTTTCTCTCTCAAGATTATCTCCTCAAACCAAGCTTATGCTCAAAGTAAGAAAAGGAGCCAATTTCTAGAGGCAATGATGTTTCTGGCTTCTTGGTCAAGGAACTTCCAAACAAACCAGCACAAGTGGTTTTCAGAGAAGGAACAAGCCAGAATTGGTGGCAGCGGGGACCAGTCACAGTGACTTCAACGCTCTGGATTGGCCCAGGTATGCAGGATCACTTGGTACACCCAGAGCCACAGTCCATGCTTTCATGGATAACAGTCATTTGTAGAATGACAGACTCTGGGAGCCAGAACAGCAAAAATCTATGGCACATCGAGGACGTGCGCACGTGGCTGGGTATGCCGAGAGAGTAGGAACTCCGCTCAAGTATGGGAAGGGGATGGGACTGTTGTCATGACACCGTGCAATCCAGCCCTTGGCTTTTGCAGGTTAGAAGCTGAAATGTACACTCCTCTGCCTGCCTTTCAAGGTTCTCCCCCACCCACTACTCAAAATCCAGCTTGACACATCTCTCTAGGCTTATTTCCCATTGTGCCTTCATATTCCATCCACTCACCATCTTCTAACCAAGCTTTCTCTCAGCCCCACACATCCTTCAAGTCCCAGCCCAAGGCCTGCCTCCTCCACAGAGAAGGAAAGATAGATGTTGGCCCTTCCATTGAGAACTTACAGTTTCCTTGGAGAAGGAATTTGTACTCAAATAACCATAATAGAATTTGCAAGGTGTTCAGGGCCCTAAAACAGTGCTACTTACAGTGTGAATGAGCAGGGTAGGTTGTACCTGGGAACTTTTTAGAAATGTGAATTCTTAGCTCCCATTATAGACCTACTGAATTAGGATCTTCAGTGCAAGGCCCAGGAATCAGTATTTTTAACAAGCCCTCCAGGTGACTGTGATGTCTACTCAAGTTTGAGAACCCCTGCCTTAAAAGAAGAGATTTTTATCAAAGTCAGAAGAGGAAGTACTTCCATGAGTTGGCCCTTTAGGACTGATAGGATTCAGACACCTGGAGAGGGGTAACAGGCATTCCAGAGGTAAAGGCAATGGGAACAGCAAGAACTTCCCATATGGCCAGCACCTAGGATGGCTGCAGAACTCTGGCAATTTTTAATAACATATTAATAGTATTAAATAATAACAACAATAATAACACTTAACATTTACTAAGCCCTTATGTGTCATGTTGATTTCTAGATGCTTTATTCCCTCATTCTATTCTCACCAACAACCCTATTGAGTAGAAAGTGTTTATTACATGATCCCCATTTAAACAAAAGGAAATAGAGGCCTGGAGAAAGTAACTAACTTAGGTCACACAACTTGGGTTTGAATTTTTACAGCAATGAGGATACAGGTTGAGTTTTGAGCTCGGCAATCACAGCTTGACTTTAGGGCAATTTGAGAACCATCTAAGGATGACTGACACACAAACAGATCATTGGCACGGAGACCTGTTTGACAGCCATAATCCAGGAAAGAGAGGAAGGGGGGCAAGGATTAGCACTGGGGCAATGGGAATAAAAAGGAAGGGGCAGGTTCCAGATAGTGCAGGGTCCAAGGAAAAGGATTTGACAAGGGATGAGGTGGAAGGGGCAAAGGATAGTCTGGAGCCAAAAACTGTTCTGGGAGCTTAGTCTGGGAGGAACCTGGAGTCATCAACCAAAGAAAAAAATAATAATAACCCCAAACATATCAGTCTTCTTCATATTGGACCATATTTATCAAATACTTATAGTCTGATACTGTTTTAAGAGTTTTACATAGGCCAGGTCATTTAATTTTTTACAACAATCTTAAGTGATAGCTACTATTTTATTCCCATTTTACAGATGAGAAAACTGATTCTATTTTCACTATGAAATAGTACTGGCATCTTCTCAGTGGTTGGGATACTTGTTCCTCAAAAGAATTCAAACAAGTTTCTTCCAAACTTGGAAGCAAACAGAATGTAGCCAAGTAAAGCAGCAGGTTAATTAATCCAGTAATCATCAACCTTCTTCATGCACCAGAATCACCTGTGCAGCTTTCCAAATGTGCCAATGCTGGGGCTCCACACCCAGAGATCAGGATTCAAGTTGTTCTGGGGTGAGACCAGGGCAGCATTGCTTGTTCATTGTTTACAGCTCTCCCAGCTGTTTAATGTGCAGACAGCCCTGAGATACTGAATTGACCAGCAGACAAGCATTTATTCCTGACCTACTAGGTGACAGGTGCTGTGGTCCATGCAGTGGTAGATTCCAAGGGTGAACAAGAAGCTGAACCAGTCTTAGGAGTTGATCTGCCAGGATCTGCATAAGACTAAGGAAGACAGAAACAATATTAGGGAGCAGAGCAAAGGAGGTAAATTCAGCCAGCGATCCAGAATTAATCCTTGCGGCCTGCTAGGAGAATCAGGGAGGGCTCAAGAAAGACAGTGTTTATACTAAATAAAGCAGATAAGGAAACCGTCAGAGATTGCTGTGGAAAGTTACGCATCCCCTTTGGAGGTTAACTGGCGTAGACCAATTTGTCATCTTCTGCCTCCCTTCTTCAAGAGAGGAGCTCTGAATGGTTTAAGTATCCAGGCCTGGGTCAGGCCCTGGCGCCTATTCTGCTGACGGTGGGGCACATCTTTTTCTTGGCCAATGGGAAAAGAAGAAAAACATTTAAGAAGCTGCTAAATCCCTGTGTCTTTATTTGAACTTCCCTGGACCAGGCAAGTTAGTGGTATTTATGGCTCAAAAGAATTTCCATCTGAAAGTTTATCTTCTTGTTAAAAATCAGCCATTCCCTACCCCAAACAACCAAAGACAATAAATCAAGGCTTAAGTACGAAGCAAAGACTTATCTCTACAAATAGGAATTCCTATGGTTGCTAACATACTATTTTTTCAGTATCAGGCATCGTAAGAGGTTAAGTGATTTGTGGGCAGGGGGTAGTGAGTGTCGCTTCAACTGGGTACACAGAAAGCATGGAAATGAGACCATATGTTGTCCAAGCTAAGGGAGAATGAGCTGGGCAAACATTTCCTGATGAGTTCCAACGTGGGGCTGCTGTTATTATTAACTGATTCTGCCAGTTGATGACTAGTCTCTTCAATCTGGTTCCTTTCTCTTTCACAGAGACAATGGTGTCAAAACAAGCAAGTCCCATTCCTGAATACTGAACGGATGTATAGTCTTGTCATTGTCATGGAGGGGATGACAGCAGAGTTTGGTGGCAGCCAACTGGTAGAATAAGCTACTACTATTCTAACAAAATGTTTAAAAAAAAAGTGCTATTGAACACCCACTGATTGCAAAATCTCCTCTTCCAAGATGACTCTGTGCTCTTCTTGTTCACACCTGGGCTCAAGTATAGTATCAATGATGGGCCCAGACAATGGCCCTAACACCCAAATTGCGCCCATTCCCCATCCACACTGTATCACATGAGTTGGGGGTGTCATTTTCCCCTGTTCAAGGTCAGTCTTAGTCATAAGTACAACAGAAGGAGCCCATGTAAATAGAAGGCTTTTTACCACCAAATATGTCTACTGATCTGTCAGTGTCACACTGTCTGAAATGCTTTCTTTTCTGAACAATTTCTGAGTAATATTTGGCAATTTTTTTCTTTTGGAAAAATTTGGGAGAATTGCCGACTCTCAGAATGTCATATAAAACGCGTGTAATCTTTGGGATTTTGATTCCACATCTTGAGTTACTTTCTTTTGTTTATTCCCCATGATACAGCAAGTTTTCTGGTACTATTTATTAGTAATCATACACACACACAGAGTAGAATTTAAAACCTACAAATCATGTTCATGGAAATTATTTATTCTTCTCAAACACTATTCCATGTGGGCAGATTGAGCCTCAACCTCCCTGTATTAGAAGTACCGTCTTTTTCCTAGGAGTGCTCTTGGCATTGTCTGTGGTGAGAAGTCAAGAGGAGGGAACGGGGCTGTCATCAGCTTAAGTCTCTTCCAGGGGAAGCAATGCATTCACTCAATTTTTTTCCTTTCACAAAGGGAAGTGCACATTGCCTGACTCCTCCAAAGCTCAAAGGGAACTCTATATGATTCTTTTCCCCTGACAAGGTTTTTTCCCACCCCATCCCCTTTTCTTGGGAAATTTAAAAGACACAGAAAAGTTAAACTCTCACAATCTTCCCAGAGTTAACAGCTGTTAACATCTGGTCATATTTTCCTTAGGTTTTTTTTTTTTTTTAAGAAATGATATGTTTCAGATTCCAGATTCCATCCCTTTAACCAGTCTACTCCTCCCACACCCAAGGGAAACAAAACCACTTTCATGAGTTGGGTGTGGACTTTTCCAATCTATTAAAAATATATGTTTTATACACTTATGCATGCCACAAGTAATATAGAGTATTACTTCCTATATGTGTTTTGTTATTTAAATAAATGACATCATTCTTTATAGTTTCTACAACTTGCTTTTTTCCCTCTACTTAACATTAGGCTTTTGGCGTTCTCTCCATGTTCAGGTGTGCAGGTCTAGTTCATCTCTTTCCATTATGTATATATATCACATTTCCAATCCCCTATTGATGGATACTTAGGTTCTTTTCAGTTTTTCACTATTTTCCACAATGCTGCAACAATATTCTTGTACATGTCCCTTTGTACACACAAACGACAGTTTTTGTAGGAAATACACCCATAGTAGAATCTATGGGCCTAGTGTATGCTCAATTTCTACTTTACTTATGTGTGGCCAAGTGACTCTGTAAGAGACTATATTGATTTACGTTCCCACCAGCAGAAGGTGTTTGGACCATTTCCCCCACATACTGGCCAATATATGATATTATTAGATGTTTAATTTTTTTTACCAATTAAAAAGTTAAAAAAATAATGGCTAAGTATTGGTTTTATTTCTCATCTCCATGGCTATTAGTAAGTTTAATTATCTCCTCACAGATTTATTGGCAACAACAGTTTTCTTTTATCATATCCTTTAAAAAATTTTTATCAGATTATTTGTATTTTTATTACCAGTTTACAAGGGTTCTACATATACTCTGAATAGTAATCTTTTGCATATTATATACATCTTCTTTTAAAACCTTTTCTTATGTTTGAATTGGTGATATATTAATACGATAAAACCTAGAGTTATAATAGTACACAGTGAAAACTATCTCTCTATGTCTATTACCCTCTCCCCTATTCAATCTGCCTTCCTGGAGAAAAGCAATGTTCTAGTGCACCCGTCCAAAGAGATCTAAGCATTTGCAAAAAAAAAAGGAGTTTAGAAAGAGAAAGAAAAATACCATATGATATCACTCGTACGTAGAATTTTAAAAAAAAGAAAAGAAAGGATAAAAAGGACGCTATGAACTCATCTACAAGTCAGAAACAGACTCGCAGATATAGTAAACAATCTTATGGTTACTGGGGAAAGGGGGTGGGAAGGGATAAATTTGGGAGTTTGAGATTTGCAAATGTTAGCTACTATATATAAAAACAGATTTTAAAAAAAGTTTCTTCCGTATAGCACAGGGAACTATATTCTGTATCTTGTAATAACCTTTAATGAAAAAGAATATGAAAACAAATATATGTATGTATATGCATGACTGGAACATTGTGCTGTATGCCAAGAATTGATATATTGTAACTGACTGTACTTCAATAAATAATTTTTTTAAATTTATATGTTCCTCTACAATTACTTTTTTATACAGTCATAAGACAGCATACTGTACATTCATTCTGCATCTTGCTTTTTTTTGTTTAAAGATATCTTAAAGATCATTCTAAATCAGTTTATATTTCTTCTCTTTTCTATTTCATTTTATTGATTTATTTTTAGCTGCAGTCTTCTTTTATATTGATAGACCAGAATTTTTTAACTAGTTTCCTACTGATTGACATTTAGATTGTTTCAAAATTTTCAGTATTAAAAATTGTGATTCAGTGACTGCTTTTATGCTTAATTTCGTACACGTACAAATACCGGTAGGATAAATTGTCGGAAGTAACAGTACTAGTTAAAGCTAAGTGCCTTTTACATTTTAATAGGTATTACCAAATTATCCTCTGTAGAGGCCATCCCAATTTACACTCCCACTAGCAATATAGTGTCACTCATCTTTTTTAAAGATTAATATAATAATAACAGGTAGCATTTATTGAGTGTTTATTATAGGCCAGGCATATTTTTAAGAAATCATCATGGAAAATGTCAAACATGAATTAAAAAAAAGAATGTAATAAGCTCCCATATACCCTTCACCCAGCTTCAATAATTAAGAACGTATCTACAGTGCTGCATGTCAATTATATCTCAATAAAACTGGAAGGGAAAAGAGGACATATGGCATGTCTCCTTTTATCTATACACCCACCCCCATTCTCTTCCCTGCATACCTGATGGATTATTTTAAAGCAAATGCCAGGCATTGTATCATTTTATTCATAAATATTTCAGTAGTATCTCTAAGAGATAAGGATTTTTTTTAAACTAATCACAATCTTACTATCATTCTGTAAACATATTAATAATTTTTATGATCACTTAATCACCAGTCAATATACAACCTCCTTAACTGACACACAAACATCTTTTTACATTTGGTTTCTTTGAATCAGAATCCAAGGGGGGTCCACACATTTCATTTGGTTGCTACGTCTCTTAAATTCACTTTCAGTCCCTAACAGCCCACCTCTCTCTTGCTCTCTCACCACTTATTTACTAAAGAAAAAAGTGTCAAGGTTGTCAAAAGCTGCAAACTTCTAGTTATAAAATAAGTCATAGTGATGTAACGCACAGCATGGTGATGACAGTTAACAATACTGTACTGTATATGTGAAACTGGCTAAGACAGTAGATCTTAAAAGCTCTCATCACAAGAAAAATCCTGCGACTATGTGTGATAATAGATGTTAACTAGACTTATGATGATGATCATTTATATCTGCAATCGTAACGTGTACCTGAAACTAAAATAATATTAAATGTCAATTATATCTCAATAAAAAGTGTCATTTGTTCTGTTTAATCATATTTTAACTTTGTTTATAATGGGGTTTTATTTGTTTCCATATAAAAGAATTAAGTTTTGCTATAGTCAGATTTAAGTACCGTTCCTCTATAGTGTGTGTTTTTGTATCTTGTTAAACAAAGCCTTTCCCACTCCAAGAAAAAATATGTTCCCACATACAGTTATGTGATTTATATTTTAGACCTTTAATTTATCAAGAATTTCTATTTGCAGATATTAGAAAGTAGGAATCTCATTTTATTTTTTTTCCATGAGGTGGGTCCATTCTATACACTTTCTTCATTGATTTGCAATGTTATCTTTGACACAAGGCATGGCTCTGTTTACAGGCTCTCTCTCCAGTTTGATCTATTTATCTGATTCTACTCCGATACCTCACTATTTTAACGACCATAGCTTTGTAATATGTCAGGCCACTGGGAGGACAAATTTGGTTTCAAATTTTTTAATGTGCAATAAAATCAGGCTAATCAGAGCCCTCATATGTCCAAACAATGATGGACTTAAGTTTAGCAGGAAAATGACACTTTACGGGCTGTTGGAACTGAGGTAGGAGTCCATGTTGTGCTAACAGATAACATTTAAAAGCTAGATTTACTTTGTTTGGAAAGGTTTCAAGTAGTTCTTCTACAAGTACAGTCTTCTCAGATCGCAAAGGATTTCCCTTTCTTCCTCTCCTCCTCCACCCTCATCTACATGTGTGGGCAGAGAGAAAGGGAAAGAGAAAGCTCATGAATCCAGGAGGGAGGTGAGGGTAAACATGCAAATCTTTAGTTTACATACTAAAAATAAGAGGCCCCAGAAGTGGGAGAAGGTCAAGCCCCAAGTCACAGGACTCCTATTATTTGCTGTCCTGCCAACTACTAAATTTAGAAGCTTTTAATGCCTTAAAGAGCCAATAGCTGACTGGTCATGATTAATTCATCAGATACCTACTGCTTGATCAGTCTTGAAGACGTGGGAGGGATGGAGCAATGAATGTACCCATCAGCTCTCAGATGAGAAAGGGGTGTTCTTGCTACAAGGAAAGAACACACAGAGCCCCAGACACAGTCTGGTCTCATTTCCACGAGGCTGGTCGAGGGAATGACTTCTACTCTGCCTCCGTGTGAGAGCCACACCACACGAGCAAACACCACTTTCTTCCCTCCAATGCTTCAAAGACCTTTGTACATCTTCCCTGAGGCTAAGTGTTTTTACAGTAAGCATATGCACATCCAGAATCAAAGGAAATTAACTCAGGGACAGCAAAGTATTTGAGATGTGGTTTTTAAATATTGTACAGAGTAAAAAACCTGGTTGAGTTTCTAGTCTCTGATTTGGTGAAGCCCAAAAGATTTTAGGCAATTTCACAGACAAGATGGCCAAAGGGGATGCTGTCCCTTTGAAGACTTAAAAAGAAGAGTAAAAGCAGAAAATCAACTAATGCTTTATTTTCTAAATGGTATATAGCAAAGAGTGATGCTTCCAGGGATTCACTCCCATAGAGACATGAGCCTTTTGTTTGGCAGAATAAGACCAATGAGTAGGACTCTTAATCAGTCATCCAACAAATATTTACTGCTCCTTACTAACACTGAGGAATCCATAGTGGACAGGAGACACACGCGCCATCTTTCATGGAATTTCCATTCTAGAGCTGAAAAGGCAAACAAATAAATAAATGGTCAGCAGCAATAACTGGTATGAAGGAAATGGACAAAGGGCTGAGGTAGAGGCCAAGCACAGGGAACTTGTACTGTGTAGGGTGTTCGGGGAAGGCTTATCCAAGGGGCGATGCTTAAGTTGAGACATGAGGGAGGCAAAGAAGTTGGCTAAGCAAAGACCAGCAGGTGGAATATTCCTAGCAAGTGACTGGCAGGTGGAGGAGCTGAGAGGAAAACAGTGAGGCAGGGCCTGGCGACACTGGCTGAGAGTGCAGGGGACAAGGTGGGGGTTGGAGACAGGCCTTGTCTGGGTTACGCCAGGCCTTGGAGGCCAAGTTAATTCATTCACACTTTTATCCTAAGAGCAGTAGAAATCCTTGAGCAGTTCTTTAGCAGGAAAGTGACACAATCTGATTTACATTTTACAAAAATCAATCTGCTGTGTGGAGAATAGACTACAGGGCAGATGTTTACATGAGAAGAGATGGTGGCTTGGACTCGGGCGGGAAAGTGAAGAGGCAGAAAAATGGATGGATTCCATTTGGAAGTGGACTCAACTAGTCTTGTTGGCAAACTCTATGGAGAGGGTGAGGAAAAAGGTGAATCCAAGATGACTCTTAGTTCTTCACTTGAGCAGCTAGGTAGATGAAAGTGCCTTTTCTCCACATGGGAAATACTGGGTGAGGAAGGGCAAATTAAGTGGTCTCTTTGGACAAGTTTAATTTGTGGGTATATGATTATGGAATTCAGAGGAGACGTTTGGGCTAAAGATAAAAGTTGAGGAATTGTCAGCATATAAAATATACTGGATATGGGAAGAAATGAAATCATCTAAGGAGAGAGTTTGGAGATAAACAAGAAGAGGGACCACAATCAAAGTCTGAGAAGCATCAACAAAAGGTGAGGAACTCACCCAATGGCCTATGAAGGAAAAGGAAAAACAGTACAGTGTGTCATTAGAGAAATAAAAAAGAGAGAGCATTTCAAGAAAGATGGAGGGGTTGACTTTGTTGATACTGCCAGGATCCTTGGAGAGCAGGAAGCAAGGAGAACATGCCCAGGATTCTAGCTCCTAGCAGCCTTCTCAGAAGGCTCCTGCTCCTCCATGTGGCCTGTGCACCTGAAGTTCAGGGATTTATTTATCAAAAGGATTTATCAGCCAACCCTTTCATCTGGGGGTTACCAGCTTTGAGGTAAACTCTGACAGAGACCATCCTGGGAGATCAGAAACCTAGCATCTCATCCCTGCATGTCAGCCCAGCACCTCACTGGCTGTCATAATTCCAGATTTTCTAGCTCTGGTATTCCACACTAGTTCAAAATTATTCCTTGAAATATGCTCAAAATTGGCATCTCATTTTTCAGGAAAATTTATCATAATCTCTTAAAATTAAAAATGTTCATGCACTCTAATCTGGCATTTTTGCTTCTATACATCTCATAAGAGCTAAGAGAAATGTTCAAGAATGTTCCAATTTGCAGTATTGTTTGTAATAGTAAAAATTTGGAACAACTTAAATGTCCACTCAGACAGAGGTGCTAAATAGTAAAGTATGACATATTAATACAGTTGAATGCTAATGGGGCTACTGGGGAAAAAATGTAGTCTTTCTATATGGGCTGACATGGAAAAGTGAGCATGATATATTGTGATGCTGCCAGCCCAGCATACATTTCTTTCCCCTTCCCTTCTAACAAAACCCCAGTTTTGTTCTGGTCTCCACCCCTTCCCCAGGTAGCCCATGCAACTCAGGCTTTAACCAATCCATGCATTCCCCTAGAAATTCTGAATGTGAAGATCCTCTCCAAATCTGCTCTCAACTCTGTAGCCAGAGACTTTTAAAAACTTAATCAATTTCACCTACTTCTTCTTGCCCTTGGAATAAAGATCAAAACTCTTTACAAAGGTCTCTGAGGCCCTGCATGATCTGACCACTGACTGACCACACCTCTAGCATCATCACTCTCCTGCATGTTCTCTGGACTCCAGCCATATTGGCCTTCTTTCAGTTCCTTGAATCAACATTTCTTCCTGCCACAGGCCCCTTGAACATGCTCTCTCCACCATTATCCTTCAGATAGCTCAAATGTCACCTTCTCAGGGTAGCTTTCCTGACCACTCAAGCTAGATTAGACCCAAGGTGCTGTGTACTGTTCCTCTTAGGCCTTCTTATGATGTATAATAAAGCATTCACTGTGTGAGTATTTGATAAAAAGCTATCTCCCTCTCTCAACCCCAAGACCTCTAAGGGAAGATCTGTGTCTGTCTTGCCCAAAATTATATCAGTAGCACCCTACAGAGTATCTGGGGCATAGGAGGTGCTCCATAAATGTTTATCAAGTCAAAGAATCCGGAGCTGTGTCTTACACATCATGGGAGCTCCTTTGATATTACTGAATCAAAGTGAGTTGGAGACAGGTATTTGAATTTGTTCTGGTAATTTTGATCAAATCAACATGTGACTTTTAAGATTTAAATATAATATATTCCTCCTTCTTCCATCCAATCCATCAGTAAATCTCATAAACTCTCCCTCTAAAACACATCCCAAATCTCTCCCCTCCCCTTCACCTCCACCACCAGCACCCTAGGCCAAACCATGATCAGTGCTTAACAAGACGATTACAATAGCCTACCAACTGGATCCCACTTCCAGCTGCACCCTCTATGGTCATCTTCCATGAGGCAGGTAAGATAACCTTTTAAGTAAATAGATCACGTCACATGCCTGCTTACAACCTACCATCACTTCCCAACATATTTAGAAACACACCTGAGATACAGTTCAAATTCCTTACCCCAGCCTCTTCCTGCTTCTGAAAGCCTCTTTGACATAATCTCATACCACTTTCAGGAAGTGCCTCTACTCTCCAACACACTGGCCTTTCTTCTGTTCTTCACACACACCAATCTTTTCCCATTTCAGGGCTCTCACTGACTCATATCTTTGTTGACAATGCCTGACTACATGGCCATGCCCGACTACCCAATTTAAAATCACCATCCAGTCTATCACATCACTCTGGTGTAATCTACCTGGCACTTACCTCTACCTGGGATTTTTCTTATTTATTTCTTCATCTGTCTTGTCTACTGCTATATTCCCCATACCTAAAACAGGGTCAGGTCCCTAAATGGTGGTTAATACACTTCTGTTGAATGAGTGAACATCTTTAATTCCTTACAAATTGATTTTAAGCCCTATTACTTCACTGAAAATACCCTCTTTCAGGTGCCTCCTGAAATGGCTTTTTAATTCTAATCTTGACCTTACCCATCCCCACCTCCTTCTCCTTTAGTGTTTACCTCCTTTCCTTCCATGATACCACTTTCCCACTGTCCAGCTAATTGATCTTTCTCTTTCCCTTTCACTGGCTTCTCCCCTCCTTATACTTAGAATATCCTCCATGGTTTAAATTTGTATTCTTCTTCCTCTCTTAGAAATATCCTGCTTGAAAACCCAGGAGCTATGGTTAATTCTTGTTTTCCCTTTGGCCTAGACAGCCAAGTTGTCATTTAACCTTCTGAGAATTCTCTGCACTGTTTCTTGGATTCAACACTGCTTCCATTCCCATTTCAGGCCCTCTCTGTTTTTACCTACAGTAATGCAAACCCTCCCTACTTTGTAAATTTCTCCTTCAGTTCCCCAAACTCAGAATCACAAGATGGTAGAATTGAATGTATCCCTTGAGGTAACTTGTCCAACTCATTTTTTCAAATGACAAAACTGAATCCCAAAGACAACCCCATGGTTTGCTCAATACTTGAGTCAAGCATTCACTTTAGAGATCTTTCCACCTCTCCTTCTAGACTGTCTTCTTTGTCTCTAAAATGTTCTCCCCTACTCAGTTTTCTTTCCTACACAGCTGTCACATCCATATTCCTTGAGATGGAAATGATCCCGACATTCTCCTACTCAAAAACTTCAGGGGCTTCTAATGTTTCACTTAAACTGAGACATCTACTCCCTGCTCCTAGACACACTGCCCACATTTCAGCTCCAACTCCTCAAATCGTGGAATCTGGACCCAAGGTATCAAGCTGATACCTCTTCTGTTAGCCTCAGAGAGTAGAAAGGGAACAGTAGAAGCAAGATAGTGGAAGAAAAATTTTACATCAATGTGAAGAAGTTTCCTAATTATCAAAATTGTTCTCCATTGACATGGGTTCACTTGGGAAAGAGTAAGCCTTCTGTGTGGGCTTCAGTGCTCAAGAACAGGCGAGGCACACAAGAAACATTGGAAAGAAGGCTCTCATCGTGGAGACAGGCAGGGGACTGGTTGAGATAACCTCAGATTCCTCACAGCTCTCAGCTCTAACGCCCAGCATTCTCCCCATGCTGACCAATGCCAGGGTTCCCTTTCATAGCATTACCCCCTCCCCCACCATCAACAAACTGAACTTCTAGATACTCTTCACATGGCCCCACTTTCCAATCCTTCCATGATTTTGTTTATGCCATTCTTGCTGCCTAAAATGTCTCTTCCAACCATCTCCATGAAACCAATTTAAACGTCACCTCTTTTATGACACCTTTGCAGATACCTCAAATTATGTCTGTCTCTTTCTCTCTCTCTACCTCCCTTAGCAGAGAATCATATAATTGTTTCCTCCAGGCTGGACTGAAAGGAATGTTAATAGACATCTGGTCCAAACACCCATGATTCTGTTCCCTTGCCGTCTCCTCTTCCAGGGAATCCTACACACCATTGCTGGAAAAATCCAGATACTCTTCCTTCCACTGCATTTTTTTTCTCCACTAGAGAAATGCCAGCATCCCTGCCTCAAATATGTGCTCCTCAGCTCTGCAGTTCAGGATCTCCATCAGTAAGTGCCCCCAGATGACTTTCCCAGCAATGCAGTCCCTCCCCTTTGGTCAGATGGGCTCCATCTGCATCTCTACCCGTGTTTCCTGCATGCTCAGGCCACTTTTTTCAACCCCAGATTGCTTTTACCTCTCTTCTCTGCTAAGAAATATTTTATATTGCCCTCTAGAAAGAACTTCTTAACTAAAAAGGCTGCTCTTTTTTTTTTTTAATTTCTTGATTATTTGGCTGAACAGGAATCCAATGTCTGGTTGTGTACTGATAAGAATTGTTTTCTGTTTTGAGTATTGACACCTTCTCTTTCTACTAGGACCATGAGCCACCTTGTATTTCTTTTGCCCATTTCCACCCACCCAGTGTATCAGGTACACAGAAGACAATAAACGGATTGATGTTCATTATACAAATTATATCTGATTAGCAGCCATCTTATAAAACAGGAGCCCAAACTGTAATCTGTGCCGAGAAGCAAAATCAGATAGAGAATTTAAAAATTGTAAAAATGATGTATTTGGAAGGGGAGATCAAGAGGAGAAACTGAATATTAGCAGTGAAACAAAGAGGCAATAAACCCTCAATAATTTCTTAAAGGAGCAGACATGATTGCTTTAATTGAAGCAGAAAGATATGATGTGTTCATTTAACATCAGGAAGATGAATTAGAAAAGCTGCCCCAAATATTTTTTCCTGAGTGATGTATTATGTGATGAAAAGCTTATAATACGTTACAGTTGTACCTCTGACATGTGATTTAACCCATTGATGCAGTGTCTGGGTTTCTTGGTTTGTCTCTGTCTGTGTCTGGCTATTAGAAAGGAGATTCTGAAATAAGAGCAGAAACAGAGCCTTATAAGGATTTGATGTGGACAGTGAAGTCTTTCTGCAGATTTATGCTGAGAATTTACAGTAGCTTAAGAAGAACTGAAAAACTGAACAGTGCAATATGAAAGTTACTCCTTAGAGACAGATCACTCTGAAGTCTGGCTCCAGTGGTCTTCATGCTTAAGCTTCCAGGACAAACGATGGCAGACGAATATATTGCTAGAAACTGGAGATACGACCTTTCACTCTTCCAAATGTTTCCAGAAAGGTAACTTTACTGCAGGAAAATCTTCAGTACAAAGCAGAACTAAGCCACAGTGTAGATCGTCACCCTGACCCAGGCTGGGGGAGGTGGTCAGTACCTTAGTGTGCCATCAGAGGGTTCTGCGAAACAAGCTTCTAAACATTCTGACATAGACTCAGTGAAGTCAGATCAGGAAGGGAGAAACAGGGTCCTCTCTGCATGCCCTCTGTGTCCTGTTAACCCATCTGACCCATAGGCACGTGCTTCAAAAGCTTCCAGCTTGTACCTTACTGTCTTTCACAGTAAAAGTATTTTCAGATTTCTAATAGAACACATGATTTCTTCACTTCAGTGCTATGCTGCTAGCTCACTTTTTTAAAAAGTGCATTATGACCTCTAAATGTTTTTCTGCCATGCTTGCATGGAGCCAGCCCAGCTACATCTCATATTTGGCAAGTTTAATGAGTTTCCTTTCCTATCTCTCTTTTCCATCATGAAGATTGTTCCTGAAACATTTAAACAAGAGTGCCTTCAGCCCAATACTCATAAACCTTGCCTTCCTCTGCCTTCTGGGTCATGCTGACCTGGTCTCAGGGTAACCATTCTGGCTGTACTCTGTTAGCTAGTTAAGCACCCATCTGATGGTGGTGTGGCCTACGCAGCATCTTCCTCTGGATACTGAAGACTATGGCACGCGGGAGAGCATGAAAAACCTGAGTACAATAGAAAATAGAGCATATATTCTGCTTCCTTTCAACCCATCAGGCCCCCCTCATGGTCCTAGATCCAGACTAGCTATGAAATACTTTCTGACTGCTACACTATTCTCAAAAATATTTTGCAGTTACTTAGCTGAGTTTATAATAAATGCCTCCTTGCATTGCTATGGCTTTGAATTCCATTTGTGGCAATTAACCTCAGATTCCTCTATGTCCACCTATGAAACAATCTTACGGCAAACTCAGTATTTTGATTCCATCCGCACGAGTTAAGACTCCCCCTCCCCCTTGCTCCAGGTTACAGCTCTGGAATGAACACAGAATAGATCTTAAACACCAGGCTATTTATTTTCTGTGGTCTCTTTTCCCAGCCATTTGGCAAATGAGTAGCCTTTCTTTCCCTCCAGGATTGTTCCTTTACAAGAATGTACGTGGATTAAATAATAACACTCCTCATCAGCAGACTTGGGGAGGTGTGGTGGGATGCAAAGTGCCTGACTCAGGCTTTCCCACAAGTCTAAGAAATGAATCTAGAGAGTTCTGTTATTCTTTAACAGCTGTCTTTGGAGGGAAAGAGATGGAGCGAGAACAGATGTTCTGAGTCCCCCTAACAAAGTTGATTTCCTTGAGTCAGGTGTGGAGCCGAAGGACCCACAGCCCAGCAGGTGGATATGACATAACAACACGATCTAAAACTTCCATTCTGAGGACTGACAAATTGGGTGTTTTCTTTTTTAAAAATGCTTCTGCTTTGAAGTGGGTGTTCCAACAGCATGTGGGACTCTGCAGCTCAGACCAGGAATCTAACTTTTGTCTACAGTTAGGATCTCCATTGAGGGAAAAGAGAAGATAACCGATTCTAAGTTACCATATTCTACTGAGCTAGCCTGAAATCCTCAAGAATACTTGAACTTCTCAACCCATTTAGGATTCAAATGACAAGCTGTAAACTCTAAAAGATTGAACTGAGGAAAAGCAAGTTAGTGTATTTAAAACCCTTTGTCATTAATGCTAATAACAATTAATTACAAACATTTATTCTGATTTATGGACACCTGCTTAGCATCAACAACACAGACCCACCCCTCCAATTATTTAGTGATACAATGGCACATTCATGTTGCTCAGAGGAGCCAAGACTTTTCTAATTTCCTGTGTAGCCACCTTCAGCTCTGTGTATATCTTCTTAGTTTAAATTGCCACCAGGCCTCAAACATATTTGCCTCGTTTTGAAAGCAGCAGGAGGTGCTTTTTGAAGTTTCTGAAATGCATACACGTGTGTACGTGCATATATGCGTGTGCACACACACACAGGCCATTCAATCCCCCGACAACATAGTAAGAACCCTTTTGTGCACAAGTTTTCCAAGGACTTAATATCACCCAGCTATACAGAACTTTCTCCCCCTCATTTTAATGATCTATCACAATTAGATGTAGTTCTTATTTATAACACTATTTTTGCAACAACAAAAAAAGTAGGATAAGTGATGATCAAAATGACTTCAGAAGTCAGTGTAGGACATTCTTTTCTGCTATTAGTCCTTACCAATGTCAAGTGCAAAATTTAAATTAACAAGCACTTCCCTTATTGGAATGACTTCAGCACTTCTGCTGCCTTCCATTGATTTCTATTTACTTTGGCAGGCACAGGCAAGAAGAACATATTTCTGTGTCTTAAGAATCAACCTAAGACTTCGTGAGGGGGTATAGATGTGAATGTCATGATGAAATGTTGCTGTGAGGTTATTCTAAGAATTAACATAATACAGCAGGAACACTATGTAGTGTTCCTGCAGCCTTAACTTCCCGTTAGTGTTGTGTTAGAGCCGTCTCCCGGCTGTATTTCTCATATTAACAACTGGTCTATAGTTCTTTCACTTAGCAGTAAATATGATGTCAAAGCCATTTAAAAACTAAACAGCTTACCTGCAAATATGTCATATGCCAGATATCCCCAACCAGAGGTAACCTTGACCCCATGCTAGCTCATGGAGGGGAAGCCCATGGCGCCGTTATGTCACTAAGTTACTGTGGGTGACTGTTATGTATAAGGGATTATTCTTCTCTAGAAACACCAATAATAAGCATTTCCATGACCCAAGTTGGCTTCAGAAAAGTATAAAAATCTACAGAAAGGCCAAAATAAGCTTTGGACTCATTGTCCAGCTGTTTTTTGATTTTTATTTCTTTTAATGTTACCTCAGGTTTCTTAGAGTTGAAAAGTGAATGAAATAAGCAATCAGTAGATACTCCCTCTCTTTTTTCCCTTCTCCACCTTATCACCTGCAATAAAACTCCAATCACATGATGGCACAGTTAATTCATCTGCCAAAGGTAACTAGGCAGAAGTGTGAATCACCACGATTTTTGTGAACTCTTGTCTTTTTATGTGGCATTGCAAACATTTGCCAGCAGTCAGTGGCCCCACTGGCTTTATCAATTGTGTAGAAATAAAGAAATAAAGTTAAGGTAAATTTTTAAGAAGTGAGATCAAACCTAGAAAACTACCGAAGACATTTTCTCACTCTGCTTTTAAACTGAAAAAGACTAGTATCAACCTCAATACCCCCTGGCCTGGAGTTGGTAGCAAGAAGCAGCCCTGGCTTGAGGACAGAAGACCTGAGGATGTACCATAAGCCTGACTGAAGCTGGATGGGAGGAGGGGTATTTGACAGGCAGGAGGCAGCTCATTCAGCTGCATCTCAGCCAGAGCACCATGGCTAACACTTCTTCTGGTGTGGGGAGAGTGGGGCATTGGCTCCTTTAATGCCCAAGTTAGTCAGGATCTCTGTTTTATGTCTTAACGCCATTAAGGGGAGACCAGGCCAGGTAAGTCAAAGCAGCTGCAGGCCCACATGTGCATGAACCACGGATGTGCTGCCCCCTCAGATCTCACCACACAGGTTCCCACTACCCTCAGCCTGGGACAAATCCATTTCTTGGAGGAATTATACACAAATGCCATTTTTAAGAAAATCCTGACTTATTTTTGAATGCTGCTACTCACTTATCTTCACCTCTTTGAAACACTGGTTAATGATATGCATAGAAAAAAAATCAGCCAGACTCTACAGAAGTGGACAATTCCTTAGAAGGAAGTTTCTACAACAAAACATATCTCACAGTGCTTCCTGCCATTTTGATAGGTGATTTCCTGAGCAGCACAAGTGGTCTGTCAGTGCCCATTATTCAGTTAGGACCTTTCCCTGACTCACCTTGACTCTCTCTTAGCCACTCTACAAACCTGTCCTGACTGCTATGAGCCAGGGAATAAGCCATGAGCAATTCTGACCTGGTCATGTTCTTATTCAGCTTCTAAGTTAAGGGACAATTCACTACTGTCGGGTGGAGTGAGTGTGCAAGAGATGACAACAAAAACCATATCAAAATCGGCTCAATGCCAGGAAAAGCAGATCTTCAATGCAAACACCTTCAGGCCCCCAAAGCCAGGGAAGGAAGAGACAAAGCAGAGTCCACCCTGTGGCTCCCTGACCCTAGACTTGCAGGAGGAGAATCTTGCACCAAAAGAAATCTCAGGGGAAAACAAGGTCTAATAATTAAAGCTTTAAAAGATGCCAGGCAGAACCTTCCCCATTAGATCTGCAAGAGCCCTTGCTCCAGGGCTGGGTGATTGGACAGATGGGGCAGGAAGGAGGTAGAAGGAGGCAGTTGGGCAATCAAATGCCCAAGTGCTTTGGACCATAGTGTCCTCCCTGCACCAGATGGCACAGAGGATATGACGAGGAAAAATCAAGCACCAGTTACTTTCCCAGGAGTCTAGATATAATGTGTAACCTTGACCATGTCAGTGTGATAGATACCATCAGTCAAATTCCAAGCATTTGATGGAGAACTGCCCTTGCAACATAGGCGAGAGGCATTTGCAATCTTGCACACAAAATTAACCACCTGCAGGTAACAGAACCGAAGGAATCAACGCTAGAGAAAAAACACAGTTTAAAGATATTTTTAAGAGTGACACAGTGAGTTCCCCAACACTGGAAGTATTCAAGCATCACTTGGCCCACATGTTATAAAGGGAATTCAGGCATTTAAATGGTTCAACTAGATCAATGATTTCCAAACCTAGATGTTCACCACAGTCTCTTGGAGAACTTTGAGAAAATATGTATTGCCATATGGTCAGATGCATTAGGTCTGAAGTGGGCCTTAAGAAATCTGTAATTTTCATAAAAGTCACAGCTATTCTAGTGCCCCTCGAGACCAGGAATCTTTGAACAGGATAATCTCTGTGATTCCTTTAAACCCGAGAGTCTATGATTTCTCGCCAAGGCTCTGAGCTTCACCCACCACATAATTACAGGTAGAAAAATGCTGGTGTAGATTGCTCGTCGCTGGGGAATGGTTTTTACCCCCACACAATGCAGTGGTTTGCATATTTGCTGATGTTTCCCCCCAAAAGCACAAGGGAATGAATCATTATTGAAACAATTTACTTTCAGTTAGTGCATGAATGCCTTCCCATGATGCTCTGATGCTTTGTTTGTCCTCCTATAAAAATTATTTATGACCCAAGTGTGATCTTTTAAATCAGAATACTTATTCGTGAAATCAAAGCTCTAGCATGCTAATGCAAGTAGAAACCTTGATAATTTTTCAAAGCCATGTTGAATATTCAAAAGCTGGAACTGAAGGAAAGGAGTTAACATTAATTAATATTTGAAGCAGTAAAATAAAAGCAACAGTGAAGCTAATTTTGCAGGACAATTAATCATGAGTCTTGCTAATTACACATGGGATTTTGCAAATGATTTTTTTCTCAGGTAGCAAAGTAAAAATGATAATCCGCTACCCATCAAAATCATTGGCTTCTCACCGATGTCCCCAGCAAGAGCAATTAGTGGGAATAGCAGAGCCCTAGTAATTGCATGTCAAGAGAGGAGAATGTGAGAATTTTAATTGCTCTAAATAAAGACCACTTGCTCATATGTACACCTGATTGTCCAAAACAACTCTGCAAGCCGGAGCAAACATGCCTCCACTTCCAGGTGTCCGCATAAAAATAACTCTGTGGGAGCAGTATTCTCCCAGCAACCCATGCAGTTTCTGGAAGAAAATATCAATATGCATTCCCATTCTGAACTGCAGTGTCATCACTTGAATATAAGAACTGCAAAAAAAAAAAAAAAAAAAAAAAGAGCACCCACTTGGGAAAATGTGCAGATTCTTTATATTTGCCAAATATTTATTGCTGACATTTTTTTTTTGAAGAACTTTAACTATCTACAAGGTGCCAAGGGCTTCAAATTTACTGAATTTTAGGATCACCAATAAAATGTTTTTAACAAGACATCTCAAGAGGGCATAAAATAAAAAATTACCATATTCATGAGTGTAAGCCTCTAAGATTGCAATGCTATAAACTGGATGTTTATAATTTGCTTGTGGCTTTCTTAATTAAAAACTGGTAATTAGAAACTCAAGTACTATTTTTACACTTCATCTTCTACACTTTCTATGCTACTAATACTTTTCAGTTTAATATATGTACACATGGATGCACACAATTGCAAATGATCAATAATATTTAACTGTGTGTCTAAAAGCTAAATGATGATGGATACATTTAAATATTGCTTTCCAGGAGATTATTATTCCAATGGCCATGTCGTGGCTTAAACATTTAGTTTAAACAAGACAGCTACCATTTTTTGCTCGTCTAAACATGCATCATTTACTCTCATTTTTAAGCCGAATTGCTGAATTGCCTTCCAAGTACTACTGGTATCTATTGTCTGCTTGCCCAGCCTTGCATCTTTAAGTACACCATATTGAGGTGCTAAACCACCACGCTTTTCCTGCTATTAGCTTTGTCGGCTGGGCGGGCTGGGTGTTAAGCAAGGAGCAGTAACCTCATCTTACCACCGTGTCGTCTTTGCACGTCCAGAATTGTGCACATGGTTTACTACACCAGAACTACTTAAAAGCAACAAGCAGGACATGGGAGGGTTGCTTCCTTTGCTGAATTACCAGCAGATCACAGGTGTGTATCTGGCTCCCGGAGGTGATTCAGGTAATAACACTGGGATGGTGATTTAAATGGTTAGAAGCTTTTCCAGGGAAGGCAGTCCTCACAGTCGTATCATTTTGCAGCTATTGCTCACAAATGGCAAATTATTTACCCAGCCTCCTTAAGTGATTGCTTTTGATTTTTATTATGTTTTAAAAGAGAAACCTTTGAAGATGGATGCTTTCCTGTGAAAGGTCACATTATGCCATCTTTAAGTTCAAATTCCTTCTTTGGGTTATCATACATACATATCTCAAGAAATCTTAATCTAAGCCTTGCCTTTTTTTTTTTTCAAACATCAGTTTGACACCAGAAAATGATCTGAGTCAGAACAATCATTATTTACTTAGAAGCATTTTACCAAGACACAAAGAATGTGCTGTTTATTTCTGTAGGGAGATTTTCAAGAAAGCCTGTAGTGAATTGACAAAGAAAGCCATGAGGGTAACAAAGCTGACCAGGTAACATAGCCTCATGGCCACATCTCAGGTGGCCCTAAAGAATGTGATGTGAATTATAAGATGACTGTTTAGAAAATGCATAGTTTTTACATCAAGATTACAAGGACATACTATTACTCTAAACTTCTAAAGAGCAAGATTTCTTAGAAAACTTAGAATTCTCCAAGTTTCTTCCTTGTGCTGTACAAGTTCCTTGAGCAGCATCTAGGAAGCCCACATACGCCTTTTGTTTCCCTGGTTGTCTTGTCTGGCATTAACACCCAGTGATTGCTAAGGTGTTATTTATACTGCTACACATTACTGGGACAGGAGAAGGACAAGGAAGTTTTTGATCAAAATGTGTAAATTCCCAACATTAAATGTTTATAAAAACGGTGTTACAGTAATAAGGGGTTAGGTGTGCCAGTTTCCAAACCAAGGGCCAAACCACTTCACAGTGACCTTGGCAATAAATATTCCTACATTCTAGCTGCCCATTAAAGGAATGGAGTAGAGCTTGACCTGACCTTTGCCCCACACAACCCTTAGGACCCTTTGTGGTGTTTCTTGGCTGTAGCATCTGCAGACATGTTGCTAATTTTTAACACCATGGCCAACTTCCACTGTAATAAAGCAGATCTATTATACTGGCCCTTTGATGGAGTTTATGGTGCCACATCAATTAAATGAGGCAGAGAAAGAGAGTGAGTGGGCTTTCTATCACCCATCATTTAGGAAGAGATTTGCAGTAAATTCTCTATATACATCAATTTAGTATCAAAGAAAAAAACAGGTGTACAAGTCACAAAAAGAAACGGAGAGGAGAACAGAAAAAAATATGATGAGGTTGGATAACACAGGGCAGGTCACTCACACTTTGGAGCTTCACTTGTCTCCTTTGGTCTTGGACCAGATCAGAAGTTCTTAATCTGGGTCTCCTGGATCCCACAGGGGATCCACTGATGGGCTCAATTATACCCATGAATCCCCTGAAATCATGCACCAAATGCTGTTTGTTTTCACATGAACGTATATTTCTGGATTCAGCTTTATAGCTTTTATGAGATTCTCCAAAAAGATCATAATCCAGATAAGGATAACAACTTCTGGAATAAATGGTTGCACAGGCCTCTTCCAGTTCTAGCTTTTTATAGTAAGGCAGCATTCGATAATCCTACTTCTAAATGAAGGCTGCTCCAAATGTCTCTCTCATATTCAAACAAGCCCAGAGCTCAAACTCTTGTTTTAGTTGTATTGTTTAATATCATTGCTTTCTGTGCTTGGCATATATCTAGAAGTTTGAGCCCCCTCAGCAAATACTTCACAAGGTTTTGCTTTAGCTTCGTTGTCCAACCCTCCTTCAATGATGCAGTACTTAATTGAGCTGTAGTAATAGCCACAAAGGAAGAAAAAGGAGAAAAGAGGTTAAGCACTTTCCTTCACTGCTGGCCAGAGCCATCTGAATATCTTGATGGCCTGAGTAGTACCAGATCTTTTGAGTGGATAACGCCCATGAGGTTAGTGAGCTGGTTGAAGTTAACTATATTGTTATTATAATAACATTGCAAATTTTGTTTGTCTAATCAATTGTGGGAAATGAGCTATTACCATGGCCTCCACGCTAGACAGTCTTGCTATGTTCTTTCTATGTTCTTAGGGTTTCTTCAGCCTGTGTGTCATAGATTTTGAAAGGGCTGCTAAAACCAGCATGGCCGATGTCTATGTTCAAAAATAAAGGGAAAGGAAATTCAAGAAGTTGAAGAGAATTGAATTTCTGGATGCACAGGAAGTCTGGGATTAGCTGGAACTAAACCTTTAAACACATCCAAGAGGATGAAATGAAAGCACACACCACGGATCATTCAAAACAGAGACAGCTCTAAAGGTGTTGGCACAGTTTTTCAATAATGGAACTTGAAGGGGAAATCAAGGCAGCTAGAGAGAAGCAGGTAATCAAATAAACCACTTGGATTCTTAAATGGCAGTTTCTAATTTTTTTGAGCTGTCTTACTGATTTTGCACATTTTTAAATTTTTTTTGATGGATGGTAATTAGGTTTGTTTGTTTGTTTGTTTTTAATGGAGGTACTGGGGATTGATCCCAGGACCTCATGCATGCTAAGCACACACTCTACCACTGAGCTATACCTTCCCCCTAGTTTCTAATTTTTAAAATGTAAACATGGAGGTGTCCATTTCCTCAACTGTAAATGGAAGAGTTAACCTAAAAGGCCCTCTTTAGCATTACCACCCTGGGAGTATATCACTAAAGACAATAAAGAAAATACTGCTCTTGGAAAGATATGAGAAGAGTTTAGAGGGAAGATTTTACAATGAGAAGTTGTAACAGGAAGATGGAAACATAAGCAGGATACAGTAAGACGTGGCAGCACAGTAATCCTCCCTTCTCTCGTTCTGGGCGCTCAGTCTGGGGCTCATCCTGGCTGGACACAGACAGCATTTGGTTTGATGTTTAACAAGGACACTTAGGTAACGCAGGGAAGAATTGCCATTTAGTATATGGTTTAGTGACTTCAAATCCATATGGTCTAGTTTACCCAGCATAAAAGTAGATACAAAATTGTATTTTCTTGTGCAAAACTTTGCATGCTGGTCTGAAGAAAACAAAGTGATTCAAACAGATGACTTCCAAGAGAAATTTCCAGCAAGGAGAGAAGTACACTGTGCATACTAAGGCAAAAGCAGCCTCTGTAAAAGCCAGAGGTGGCTGGGATGTGACATGTGAATGAGGTGCCCCGGGGAGCAGAGGTAGGCCTTTCTCAAGGGAGACTGAGTCCCATTGGGTCCCCCAACAGGCAGATCCCACAGGGTCAGGCCCGTGCTGCCCACCACCCTGTCTTCTCCCCAACCAGATGATTTTCTAATACCATGAGCAAAAATGCCCAGGTACCTTTAGAGTCATCAGCCCCTGCATTTAAATGAAAACACTGTCAATAACCCCGGAGAGTGATAAAGGGGTGAGTGAAGAAAGGGAAGTTAGAGCTCTTTGGACAAAGGAGGGAGAACACTTTGGTCCAGCTTTCTCTGTCTCTTCATTTCCAAAAGGCATCATCTTCACAAATTCAAAAAACCCTTTCCTCATGCAGTAAAGGAAGTCAGCCTGAGCCAAATCATCGTCTTTCCAGACATTAATCACTCCCCCTCCTTCTGCCCCTTGAACAAAGCATACATGCCTTCTCCTTTCCTATGTTAACTTGTCTTTCTTGGAAGCTCCCAGCTTAGGAACAGCTGTTCCATGTCTCCACCAAATTTCTGTTTCTCTTCTCCTTGACCTTTTAAACAAGCTGTTGGCCCAAGATCAAATGGGGAGTACTTACAAAGCATGGGGAAAGGAGAGGAGCAAACGCATTCAGGGCACCAAGAAGAAATAGCCAAATAATGGTGCCCACGGGGACTTCTGCCCACCTCCATAAAGGCCCAGACTCCAAAAAAAGCCTAACCATCACTGCAATGCAGATTTGAAGATCAGGATCTGATACCCTCCCTTCCCCTTCGCAAACTATAAAATTGTTTGAGATTTCTCAACACAGTACATGGAATCCTAAAAATATGGAATGCGAAACAGAAGGAGAGGCAAATTACTCTCTGATACAAAAAGTACATTTTTTTCTCTTTAGTTTTCTAGATATTGGATTAAATCTTATATTTCCCCACTTCACTCTGTCAGAGATTATCTAGTCAGTGAAATCTTTATAAAGCACTTAAAATTGTGCAGACTCTACATGGCAGTTTAAACAAATTTGCATCCTATGAGGTATATATGTGATTAGTCAAATAACAAAATATTTTATCAAGGGTCAGGAGACTTGCAAGGATCTAAAAGCATTTTGTAATGATCACATTTTGAGAAGGAGAGTAAAACGTTATCTTAACAGCTAGCACCATAATCTTCTTAGGGAGTAAACTATCCACTTCGGAAAATCCCTTGATCAGTTTTGAGGGGGAGGTGATGAAAGCCAGAGGACCCAGTGTTAGGAGCTAAGGTAGAAAATGAGAGTTAAAACCACTGCTTGGACGAAGGAAGAAAGAACAGAGGAAAGAAACGAAAGGAGGATACAGAAGCCAAGAAAATGGCATAAACTGGAGCACCTGGAGATGAAGATACTGGTGAAAAAAATTCCCTGTGGTAGACAGGGTATGGAGGGACTTTTAAGAAGAAAATTAATAAACTCAACTTGAGTTTACTTACTTTGTTGTGATGTAAACCCCTCCTGTGTCCCCAAAAGTCTCCAATAAATTATACTGAACATGTCTTAGATTTTTTTTTTCTTTTGGTAGAAGCCAAGGAAGGGATCCTATCCCATGTCACATACTGAGGTGCTGGAAGTCAGGATTTCAATAAAAGAATTTGAGGACAGGGACACAGTTCATCCCAACGCTATTGTTACATGCAACAATGTAGATGAATCTCAAATGCACTATGCAGAATGAAAGAAGCCAGTCTCAAAAGGCTACATACTGTATAATTCCATTTATATGATATTCTGGAAAAGCAAAACTACAGGGACAAACAACAGATCAGAGGTTGCAAGAGGTCAAAGAAGTGGGAGGGTTCAACCAAAAAGAGGTAGCAAGAGGGAATGTGAGGGAGCATAGGCCATGGAAACCATCTGGTAACTAGATTATGGTGGTGACTCTATACATGTGTCAAAACTTATAGAACAGTACACCAAATAATGAATATTCCTGCATATAAATGAAAAATTAATTTTAAAAACTTGGGTTCCAAAATAGAAAAAGGATTGGATTTAATTTAATAGTCTGTCAATTTACAGGAAGACCCACCTGTGGAGCAAACAGGTGAGTGATGTGTTGTTTGCCCCTCCAATCACATATCCCCCCTCCCACTCTTTTCACCTCTTCCCCGCAATACATCCAAACAAATAAATCACAATCACAGAAACAAGGTTCATTTTCTCTTCCCAGGGCAAAATCCTAACATGAATTCCACAGAGGAAGTCAAGGTTTAGCCATTTCCATAGGTTGGGGGTTTCTGTGTTGGCCCGAGAGCACCCATCCTGACTCCTACCCTCGGGAGAAGGGAACTATCAGTTTGAAATATCCATGGGCAGGTGCATCCTTCCTTTCCTGACCCTCCACCCTCCACTTCTGCTCTTCACTGAGAGGGTGAGACCCTGACACTCTTGCTCCCTAATTCCAGCCACTACCTGCTCCGTAAGTCCTTGTTTTCCTAAGCCTTGTGGATCAGGAAGCCAGCAGCTTTTCCATGCTCTTCTACACAGGGGGAAGCAGTTATTTTGGTCATACTGATCATCATGATTGTTCCTAATAATTCACCATCCGTTCATACAAAGCATTGATAGTGCCATCTTTTATTTGTGTTTCTTTGTTCATTTATACTTTGCCCACTTCCAGAAAGGATTTGGGGTGACTTTAGTTCAATTTCATTAAATAATATATTTAATATTAATATATTTATTAATTAAGTAATATTTAACAAATATTTACTGAGTTCCTACTAGGTGTTAGGGGCTGGGGACATGGGATAAAATCATAGTCCCTGTTCTAGAGGTCCCCACAGTCTAATTAGGACAGGTGTGAAGACAGACAGCTACGACACACTGCAGTAAGGGCCATGGCAGAGCAGACACTGGCTGCTCTGGGACATCAGAGAAGGGGTGCATACACCAGCGTGGCATTGGGGAAGGCTTCAGAGAGCTGGATGTTGAAACATGACCAAGCAAAGAAGAGTGAAAAGGGGTGCAGAAAGGGTTGAAGTTGCTCCATGTGTCTGGGACATATATGGTACAAATAGAGGAAAGGCTGCTGGAGAAAAAGGCAGAAACCAAAATCACAAAAGGCCTGACGCTCCCTGTGAAATGAGTGACATATTTCAGATTAAGATACAGGTACATATCTTGTCATAGAGCCATTGGCATTTTAAAGAATTTACTTGGCCAAGTATTAGAATGATTCACAATGACCCATTTCTCTTTTACAATACCAGGTAGGTACACAGCATTTTTCAAAAGCTTTTGGCTTAAGTCAATCATAGACCATTTCGGAAAGAAATGTATAGCACATTTTATGTTAGGTCCTCATTTTCTGTTTTGGGAAGGAAAAGAATTGTTTAATATGAAAGTAAGCTTTTTATGTACATAAAAAGGTTAAGAGAATTATGTTGGGTAACGAAATATTGCACTGAAAGATTTACACACTTCAAATAGAAATGCATTAGACATGTTAATATGCCTAAATGCACAAAAGGGATTTAAATATGATGATTAATTCATCACCTGTTGACAAATAACATTTTACACATAATGTTAGAGGAAGAATATTTTTCAAGAAATGGCCAGTTCTAGTAAATATGCCAAATATGCTTGTAAATAAAAGGTGATAAGGTTAGGCAGCACCTTATAAACGCTCTGAATTCAATCTACTCTAAGTGATGTGAGTGCTAAAGAGAAGGGTAATAATGCGGTGACCAAAGAAAGAGCTACAGCTAACTTAATGGGGAGATGTTCCAGGTCCAAAGACAAAGGCGAAAGCATGGTTTGCCTCACCTGTTTCATGAAATTTCCTGAAGCTGCAATTAATTTTCAAGAAGATGTCACAAAACATATATTTGAATGTGCCTAAATTTCTCGGGCTTTATCACCGGCCAGAATAAAGGGGGTTTTAGTCAGAAGGATTCTTCCTTTTAAGAGAAAGTTTATGTTTTGACAATTAGGTATAATTTCAAACTGTTCACTGTATTTGAGAGAATAGATTATTATTAGCTTTTAGCTAGTGAGGGTTTAATAAATCTAATGAGTAAATCAATAAAATTGGTTCCTGTACTATTTTTCTTTTTAAAATGAATTACTAATGATTCTCCAAACCCTGTTATGACCATTACATCACAAAGTATACAATGAACAAACTATCACTGTGAAATGGAGTTCAAAAAAATAGGAGGAATTAACGAGTGTTTTAATGTGAACAGGCTACCTGTTCCTCAACATTAAGCTCATTACATTTTCTTTGAAAGGTATTCAACTGGAATTCAGGAACAACCCATTCTTTCTCTCTTCAGCTTCACAGAATTAATTTGTTTAAAAGTTTCTCTATCATATATAATGTTTGCTAGGATTTCTCTGGATTTTTTAAAAACAAAAGTTGCTATTACCCAGCATCCTTTTATATCCACAAGACAGGATAAGTGGTATTTCCTAATAATGACCATAACATGGAATAAGATTCTACAGAATCTTATAAAACATTAAATTAAGAGGAAATTGTGGGAGGTATCATTTTTGAGTTAAACATATTTTTATCACAATTTGAAAATTATCTGAATATTGATTATATATTAATGTTACTTTTCAGACCAATTGGTTCAACAGGCATGCAAGTAACAAAGCTTGGGCTGTTCAGCAAAGTGGTCAGGGGTACATCTGTCAAGTCTGATAGACCTGATTTGGAATTTTGATCATGCTTCTTATTAGTTACGTGACCTTGAGCAAGTGATTGCCTCCGTCTCCTCATCTATAAAATTGGTACCTACCCTATAGGGTTGTCATAAAGGTATCAGATCACATAGGCAGAGCATTTAGCACATAAAAAGGCACAAGATACACACTCTAAGAGAGTAACTAATATATTATTTTAGGTTTACTATTATGGGAAAATGAGAAAACACACAAACACACAAGTAGAGAGAAGCTGAGCAAAAATATTCTCTAAAGGGCTTGACAAAAGGAGAATAACTCTGACTTATCAAACATGAAAGAAAGAAGGAAAGGAGGGAAGGAAGGAGGGAAAGAGAGGCAGGGAGGGAGGGAGAGAAGAAATGCTCTGACCTCACCCCTAAAAGAAGTAAAAAACAATGGTTACTCTGAGCAAGAGGATAAATTTCTCTCTCTATAGTATCAAAGAAAGTGGCATTCCATCTAAACAAGTGTTTTGAGATGAGTTTTTTTTAAAAGTAAGAAAGGAAATGCTCAGCCCCAAATTCACCTAGGTCACTGCAGCATTTGGTGAGGAAAGCATGTGGGGTACAGAAGCGGGGAGCAGGGCAGGGCTATGGATTCAGGCCCAAAGAATCACTCACAGAAGACACAACTACAGAGAGACCTTCTCCTCTCGCTTCAGGCTGTTAAGTGAGCAGAAATGTAAGAACCACTGTCACTATAGCTTTTCACTAGCTTGTTTATTTACCCATCAAGAACCATAAGGAACTTTACTGCATAAAATGCCAAGTGTGGTGGTAATTGACATCAAATGATCCATGTCTACCAACAAATAAAAGACTAAAGTAATAAACATAGAGAGATGAGTGTTTAATGACCTTCAACAAATTTTTACTGTAAGATCCATAACAGTTAACTATATACACTGTCATCTCTGGCCTGGAGTAGTCTCCGTTTTCAAAATCAGAGGAAGAGGCTCAAATCCTGTCTTGCTACAGTGGCTCATGAAAGCTGGCTTGAATGGGCTTGCCAAAATTGCCAGGCCCTGGAGAATTCCACCATGTCCATAAAGTTAGAATTTTTCACCTTGAGTACTACCTCCCACTCCCACAAAATATATTCCTTTAACTCATTGCTGAATAAACGACTGCATTCAGGAGACACTTTTGACTTCCCTCAACCAAGGCATCCACATGAAGCATAATATATATCATCATTCAAGATGCTATAAGGTCTTCTAATACAATAAACATTTACTAAATTCATGTCTATGATAGTGTTTGGGATACTAAATAGAAAAATGGTGATCACTTTCATTTTCTTTATGGTTTCTAAAATACTAGTTAGATTATTATGTTAGTTTAAAAAAAAAGAAATTTCAGAGATCATGAATTCAGTTGGCCATGGCAAAGAAGATTGGTAGAGAAGTATCAGTTCAGAAGAGAAGACAAAAGCATCTCTGTATCTCAAAATCTCCAGAACCATTTTAAAAATAATGTAGGCTTTAGGCCTAAGCATGGCCTAATTTATTGTGGTTTGCAAGTTTCTGTAATTCAAGGAAGGATCTCTCCAAAAGTTGGATAAAACTTAGGTAGAAGGTCACAGTTATGGACATTGATTTTTTTGTCTGCCCAGAACAAGGTGCTTCTTTAGGAAATGCTCCTTCTAATATGTGTTTCAAAAAGCAGTGGCTATATTCTAACAGATCTTATGTCCCACTTAACATTGGCTTTGGACCAGCCACTGCACCAAATCTGGGCCAATCATCAAGCAAAGCCCTCTGGTCATTGTGCCTGGTCCAGGGAATGACACTTAACCCAAACAGTTCAATCAGAGTTCTTTCTCGGCTATTTTTTTCTTGAGGTAAGAGCAAGCCTCTCTGGAAGTGAAGTTAAAGATGGAAGTCTAAGCGTTGCTGGCTAACATGTTCCAACCATGTAAAAGAAACTGGTCTTCAATAAAAGAGGAAGCTACATTCAAAAAGAAGCAGAGCAGGATAAGGAATGGTGATGGAAGGTGCTGGTGGCACCCCAGTCACTGGTTCCAGTTGTCTTCCTCCCTGTAATCTGATTAAATTATATTCTCAACATATAGATATAATAGATATAAACTCAAGAGCTTAGATAATAGCAAACTGTAATAACATAATTAGGAAGAGATAAGTTGTTTTGTGTATTTATTAACTTTGTCCTAAATAAATGTATTTAATTGCAACAATATATAATTTAATTTTTAATGATGTCTTTGTTTAACAAAATTAGCTTGCAAAATTCCTGATAATTTAGCCACCAAGAGATGGATGGTGTAACCATATACCTGGAGCATGGTAACCTTACTTAGTTGAAGTTTTTTTCATACTAAAGTTTTAAATTTTTACATGGTTAGAACTATCAAAACTTTGTAGTTTCAGTCTTTCATATTAGGAAGGTCTTCTCCTATTAGAAGATTATAAAAATATTCATATTTTACTCTAGCATTTTCATCTTTCCAAAATAAAGCAAAATATAAAATAAAGCAAAAAAATCTTTAATTTATCTGAAATTTATTTATGTGTATAGTATGAGGTAGGGACATAAACTTTTCCCCCCAAATGTTAGCATGTTGTCATAACACCTTTTATTTGAATAAACCATCCTTCTACTTTACCTTTATGATATAATAAATTCTTATGAATACTTGGATCTGTTCCATGGATTTCTATTCTGGCCTATTGATTTACCTCTATTTTTAATGGCCAGTATCACACTGTTCTAATAAGGGAACTGTAAAATACATTTTTATCTCTTCTAAAACATCTCTTCCATTTCTCTTATAAACTTTTTCTGGGCTATTTTTGTGTATTATTATTCAAAATGAATTACATAATCATTTTTGTCAGGTTTCAAAAAAAACCCCATTAAGATTTTTATTGCATTTGCCTTAAATCTTTTAGCTCCTCAGAATACTGAATCCTTCCAAGAACACAGTATTTTATATCTATATCTATATGCCTATAATTATATCTCAATTTATTCAAGTCCTCTTTTATTTCTTGCAGTTAAGTTTTATGTATACACATACTTTTTAATTTAGGTCTTGCACTTTTCTTATTGTTTATTTCAACAAGTTTTCTATTTTGTTGTTTCTATATTCTGTTACTGAAATTTCTCATTCTAGTCAATCAGAAATTTTTAGTTAAAAATACAAGAGTCAGTTTGAAAGGTTATTGTTTTGTTTTGTTTGTATACTTGTAACTGTTCAGCTTTCTGGCTTTCTTACTGATTCTAATAGTTCTTATTTGAGTCTTATCTGCAAATAAAAATGCTTTTACTTTATCTCCAATATTTATACCTCTTTTTTCCTTGCCTTCTCTGATTGCATTGGCTGGGACTGCCAAAGAATATTGAATAATAAAGGTAAAAATGGGCATCCTTTTCTTGTTTCTTCTTTCCTCTAACTTTTGTCTTTAGATAAATATTCTTTTATTATTTTAAGGTAGTTATCATTATAATCTCACATAACAAAGATTTTATTAAAATTAAATATTGATTTTTATCAAGTCGTTTTCTGCCTTTTGAGATTGATACAGTTTTTCCCTTTATTTTTTAACAAATCTTCTAATGTTGACCTATCCTTGTATTCCTGAAGCCTCCTGACCCTTAAATTGTTCTTTTGATATATTATTTGATTGTAGCATGATGACTTTCACCAAACAAGTACCAAAAAAAAAATATTGATTGATTTACTAATTGATTGGAAAACTGAAAACTGAAGTCACTGATCTTCTCTGTCATTAGGTGTTGAATTGCCATGATGGTTTTGTTTTCCTCAGAATCCCTTAGTACAGTTTAATAAGGTCCAGGAGTGATGAATGCCAAGGATGAAGTTTTCTGGTTATTAAGCCTCAATTCCTGGGAAAAGGTAGTTACTAGCTTTAAAGTAGAGTTTTATGTCCCTTGACCTGATAAATGCTAAAGTGAATTGGATAGATTAATATCTGAAAAACAGACCTGCTGTGGAAGCCCTTAGGAGATATCACTCAGCCTGACAAAGTTTAACTGGAATAACAACTTTATAGTGAACATTTCCTGTGGCATAGTGTCTGCCACTATGCTCTCTTTTTTCACTCCCTCCACGATAACCAATTTCTCTGCTGCTTCCATTCTCCAGCCGTGGAATCTGAGCCTACAAGGGGAACTACCTCTTCCTCCCTCAACGCCCCTACTTCCAGGTAGAACTGAGTCCAACCCAAATAACCTACTATTCAAAACTATGTAAAGAAAGATGGGAGCTTTGTCCTGTAAGACAGTTTGCAGCTTTTCACAGTCCTCTTGGTCAAGAAACTCTTCCTAGCATCTAGCCTCAATTCCTCATACTCTCTTTCTCTTGTAAATTAGCATTTTTCAATTGCTCTTGTCAAAATTCTCCCAGAATCGTCTTGCCCTTCCAGGTGATCTCCCGCACTAGGAATGCAGCTAACTCAGAAATCACTACCAAAAATCTGACTCTCGCAGCTTCCATTCCCTCAGCAAGGCTTCACTGAGCACCAAGTACCAAAGTAGATGCTAAAAGGGAGTGGGGAGGGGAAGCCAAGGAAATCTGTAGCATAAAAATGAATCAGACCTGGCTTTTGCCCCTGAAAAGCTTATGGGTTACCTGAGGAAAAAACTCGATAAACATAAAATTATTACCTGAGGGTACTTTCCATGGATTGTGACTTCAAAATGTGAATCTCACATATGGGAGAATGTTACCTGCAAACACACAATACAACGCATTTCACGCTATTTGATGTTTATACAGATCATTTTCCAAGAAAATAAAAGTGATTTATATGTGTTGCCTCAATATTTACACATCCCCTCACCTACCAAGGGCCCTGCTTCCCTTCACACACACATAGGGCTTTTATCAACTTCAAAGGGGACTTGGTGTATAAGGGAGAGAACCACAGAAGCTGAGATGGACACATGCTGCTGTTAATCCTGGAACACTCCTCTGAGCTGGGGAGGCAGGAAGTGCTGTTACAGGCCTTTAAAGACAGAAGAATTAGACACAAAGATTAAACAACTCTCTCAGAACCAAAATGGTTCCTGGGAGTTGAGCATGGTGGTGAAATGCTTTGGCTCTCTAGTCAGACTGTTGGGATTTGAATCCTAGCCCTAATCCTTATCACCAATGCAACTTCAAGCAATTGATTTTACCTCTCTGTGGTTTTTTTATTAGTAAGATGGGGCTAACAACAGTACCTACCATGAAACGTTATTTTGAAGATTAAATGATCAATGCATGCAAAATATTAGAATACTGCTCATCGCATATTAATCATTCATAAGTGTCTATAAATACTGTTCTGGCACCAATAGTGCAGATTAGTTTCCAGTCTTCTGCATAAGTATTAGAGTTAAATCACAGCAAACCCAGCAACTGAAACCTTTAAGACAGAAGTCACCCCTAAGCCATCCCACTAAATTAAAAATAACAGAACTGGGTCCAAACTAGTTTAGAAAACCACAGACAAAATTAGGGTCCTCTCTCTCCCCTTATCTTTCCAAAATGTCTTTCTTTTCATTTTCCTGAGTGTCCAAAACCAAAATTTTTTTCAGCTGAAATTATACATTTCCTTGTCCTATTTCTTCTATTTTTATGGCAGGATCGCAAAGATGACATAGGACCTGCAAAGGTTCATTTTGCCCCAGGAAGATTACCTGGCTATTTCCAAAGAGACACTGCATACAAGTCTTGAGGAAAGAGAGAACATCTCATTCTTATGGCCAAGCCGTAAAAATTTCTTATACCTAAATCAAATTGTCAGGTCATTCTTCAAATTCAGTTAGTTTCATATGGGGTGTATTATTTTATGGTTGTGATTTCAAGCTATGGTTCAAAAACATCCATACACAAAACAAAACTGGTATTAAAAACCTTGGTCTGTAAAATCTTGCTTCCCATCCCAAACAGGCAAGTAGTCATCATATAGAAATCTGCATTATAAATGTACTGCAATATAATAGAAGCAAGAAATCCCCAACCCCCGACCTCAGCAAAGCCCCAGATTAATCTCTGTTAACTGGAGGTAAAGCTCATCAGCCTCAACATTCAGAATTTAACCTCTGTTTGAATCATTTACCTTGCCCTTTTACATGGTTACAGATGGCCACCACTGGCCCCAGCCTGGCTGAACTCAGCTTGTGTTGAACTCAGGTCCTTGCTCCAGAGCCATGAGCATCAGACTAATTATGAACTCAGGAGACGTGCCCCAAGTCTCACAGATAGTGTAAGCATTAGTCTTGTGTGTCTGCTCCCTTAGAAATATCTTAAGCAACATTATACATTACCATCCCTGGATAAAATGACACATTTTGATCCAACTGATAATGCACTAGACATCGGAGCTATTCAATTGAGAACATAGAAATGATATTGCTTATTTTTTTTTAATTTGCCTAAGTGTAGAAGATGTCTTTGAAATATCTGCTCTGACCCCACAAACCACCTTTGTTCAGGAGCTCCCTGCCTCACACTCCAGGGTAGACCCTCAGCAGTTATGTTTATATCATCTCTCTTCAAATAAGGGAGTTTTACACTGGCCCAGTTTGGGCCAATCATATTTTCTCCTTTGAGAATTTGGGATTGACTCAGCCGTTCAGTCTGGGCTAGAAAAGATATGAGTAAAGGAGATTCGAAGTCCCCTTTCTGGTCTCTCCTTGACAGGTTTGCAAATAGCATAAATGGGGCTGGAAAACCCAGTCAGGGGGACTGTGCTGTTGTCAGCAGAACCCAGAATAACATTGCCTTGTTTAAAGGATCACTGGTCTTCCTGCAGGAAACAATGGCCTGTGACTGGAGACCTGCTGTCGTCAGGAGAAGGTGGCCCTGACCTCAGCTGTGCGAGACAGCTGAAAACTGAGGCTGGGCTGTGGGACAGGAGGAGGACCCGGCCAGTCACGTGGGAAGATGACGTCATTGCATCGGGATGTCCGGAAGGTTGCTCCCTCACCTCCATGGTCCCTTCTCTGGCACCACCTTCTGTGCTCTCTGGGTATCAGCTCCTCACACACTCTCCAGGATTTATTTAGTCAGAGAAAGTGGTGAGTTTATCCCTATTAAGGAATTACCAATAAATAATTTTGTGTTGCTCCTTTAAAGGATATCGACATTTCTAGAGGGATTATTCCTACCCCGATAATAGCAGTAGTACCAGTACTAGGACCCCGCTACTCGTAGTGATAAGAATTGCTAACAATTGGAAGACTTTGCCTAAGCTGCTGCGGGCCGGCCAGCCCCTACGGGCTCACTGCTCCCCTCAGGTACTCTCTCCTACACAAGACACCCATCCTGCCCCAGGAAGCCCCAGTAGGCTCCAGAAGCCCTGATGAAATCCCACACAGTGGCCTTCCACCTTGGCTTACCCTCTTAACTGACTTTATTAAAATGTCTCAGAATCTAACACACAGGGGATGGGCAGAACAGGATATGGGATTGGGAATCACTGCCTGAGAATGGAAGCTGTGGAAATAGATGAGTCCTCAGAGAAAGAGCGCAGAGTGGGAAGAAGGCCAGAGACTGATTTCTGGAGAATGTAAGATGTAACAGATTGGGGAGGGAGAAGAGGAGCCAGAGAGAAAGAGGAAGAGCAAAGAGAAAGAGTAGAGAAGTCAGGGTGGGCAGAAAGCTTTTAAGAATAGGGGCTGGGCGATAGTGCCTCAGGCAGAGAATCAGCAACCGAGAGAAAGTGGAGCCCCCGCCTTACTCATCTCCAGGCAGGCACAGGGTGACAGAGCAAAAACTGGCTGTCAAGAACAGTCAGAATCTGCCAGGGAGGAGACAAAACCCAACAGCAGTGGGAGGCCGGAGACTAACTGGGTAAAACTAGTCCCAAGGAGTCATAGACATTGAAGTTGCCAAACTGAGAAAATTAAGTCAATATCATACAGAAATTACTTAAAAGACTATTCATCAATGTCACTCCCCTCTCACCACCACCAGAAAGGCATAGTTTAGGCACTTCACACTGTCCCAGAGGAATGCTACTATGCCTGGTGATAATAATGTCACCAACATATTGACCAGTGGAAACCCAGCTACCTGGAATCTTTTATAAACCAGATTTTATTCATCTGTCCTCCACTTCTAAATCAGGGAGGAAAATTGTAAAAAGCAAAACAAAACAAAAAACTACCACACATTTTAGAGATCCAGTCAACAAAGAAATATAGGAGCTATACAGATTCAATTCAACTCTCATACCTCTTCCAGCCATACAAGAACTGATGTTTGGGATAATAACCCCAAAATAAAAGACCCCAATCACTGAAGAAATACTTACTCATGCTCATATACTTTACTTAACACAATTCTATCCTTTAAAAATTCTCTTCCACTTAATCTTGTCAACAACCCTATGAGGTAGCTGTTACCTCATTAGGGTTAATCAAATTCAAATGGAGTAATTTCGGTTATAGATAGTCTCATGGCAAATTTATTTGGGCAATATTGTAGATAGTCTTGGTGCTCCTATGAGTTTCAGAAATCAAAAAGTAAGTCACTTATGAAGAAATTAGCTTCATGTGGGCCTGAGAAAACACCTTTTGAAATATTCCATGCCTTTCTATTCCTAACTATTTTTAAATAATTGAGATACAAAATGAAAAAAAAAAGAAGCAATGAGTTTGGGATGTTTCCTTATATTCTTCTCAGCTCAAAAATTATAAATTTAATAGGGTTTTAAGTCTCTAGCTTAGGTGAAGCGATTCTCCTGAAATATTTACCCCTTGACTATTTCACTCACAGATGATTAAGGCTTTATCTGCGAAAGGTGGGAGAGGGTATTAAACCAGTAAATAGAGAAGCCAAAATTATAACTCATTTCTCCTGATTTCCTTTCTTTTTTATTCTATTTTACTATATTATTTTCCCACCCATAGACTCCCTGAACTAATGATAGACTCTTTTACTAATAAAATTAAGATGTGTTGCTCTAATATAATATGTTAATCAATGAAATTTTGCATATATCAAGACTGACCCAAATGTTTTTGTACATGATTAGGAATTATATTCTGCTAGAATGTGTGGTACTTCTCATATTCTTTTTCTCTCGCTCTCTTTCATTCACACACACACCATCCCCCAAAACCAGTCTTTCTGACTAGGATGCTTTTGCGAAAGGTTATTAGGCTGTTGACTTACTGTTGACTGACAGATCCGTCTGGATACCCAGTAACAGCTGACTCATTCTCCTTTTTCCACTGGGCAAGCCATGCAGTCAGAGGAAAGATGGCCAGCAATGAGAAAAGCACTGCTACAGGAAAGGGCATACATGCAAAGGGCAGCTGTTTCCCTTCTCTCTCAGGATGTCCAGGTGTCATTACTAAATTTCCTGTATGCGGGGCCCTGGAAAAGTTCACTGACCTCGGGGAGGGGGCGTGGGGGCAGGGAACACTTTTTCCTTCCAAACTGTCTTTCTTTACCCATTATAACCAGAGGATCACTGCTCACTATGTTGTCTTATAAATTATTCCTATAAGATTTACAGTCATTTCTATGCTTCAAGCCAAACATTCTTTTAAGGCCAAACAGAGTAATTTACTGGATTTGTGTCTCTAAACAATCTTATAAATAGTTGCTCTCTAGTTCAAGGTGAATAACAGTCAGTGGCAGGTTAGTATCAAAGAATACTGATTGCAATTCAATTTTATTACCTCTGAGGATTCACCCTGAGGAATAGAGCAGACTGGTCAAAAATCTATAGGCTGATCATTGTGGGTCTGTATTAGAAAATCCCTTCCAAGTAAAAACCTCCTATAAGGGTTTTTGCCTCCTCCCTTCACTGATGACCATACATATTTTTTCTTTCCCGGAGACGCCAAGATGACAGTATTGCTAATCATGCCTGCAGTCCGGGCTGAGACAGGTAGTGCATGTTCTTTCCAGTCTGCTCATACGTTAAACCTGATTGCCAGGTTGTGGTTGCAAATGCTTGTTTAGACCCTGACACACCCTGTAAACTCCCTCCATCTCCGATGCCATTGCAGATGGCAATGAACACAATGTTAATGCCATTACAGCTTCTCATTCTTGATAATTTCACCTGCTATGTAAAGCTCAGAGGAGATGCTGGCAAGATTTTCAGGAAACTAGATACTCTGTCTGGGCATATTTAACTCTCATGGTTCCAGAAATATTCCCATTAGCCTGGGATTTGATTCGGCCTGGAGTTTGATTATACACTGATACCATTTTCTGCCTGTATACCTACCAAAGGACACACAAACTTCTTAATTTCCCCAGAACTATATGGAATATTCCAAAATGTGCCAATGAGCATAGTCACCCCAGGAAAACTATGGTAAGGTAGTGGGATAATGTGAAAAAATCTAGAATATGAAAGTCAATTCTGGTGGTGATTTAAGCCTAAGGAACCACAACAAAAGTAAACTAAGCTTGCGTCTGTTTCTGTTTTCTTTCATGTTCTTAAACTCTAGAGATTATTTAGCCAGGGTAAAAAATTTAACTTTTTGTCAAAGGTTCTTTCTCTCATTATCTCACTTTTCAAGTCTGAACCACTTCAGACTTCAGCACTTCTCTAGGGCCAAACTTTGTACTCAGTAAAAAGATTTGACCAAATGTGCACGTGTGCTGCCTTAGCAGCTAGATGCTGAGGGAAAATCAAAGCTGAGGAACAGGAAATGAAGTGCAAATGAAATTGTAATGTCTGTGTGTTATTGGTGATGTCTGTGAGATAGGAACCCAGTCATTATTGCAGGCCACAAAGGATTTGTGTTGATGTTAAAACTAGGTAAATTTTATTAAAACTACCTTTCAGCTTCCGAAAGAATGCTACTGCATTAAGGCCAGCTACCTTAATGTTCATCCTGTTATATTGCTGGTTGCTATGGCAATATCCTCCTAGGTATTTGTAAGGTCACAAAAGGAAGAGCTAACCCTCTTACTCCTGGAATAACTAATGCAGTTCTGTTACTTGCTTGATGTAAATGGTCTCAAGTGACAGCGAACTGTACATATAGTCAATTACAACTGCTCAAAGGAAATGATTTGTTGTAACAGCCGCTGTTCAACCTCTGTGACATCAATGTTTCTATGGAAACAGTTGCCTATTGCACTGCTTTGAATTGAGTATTGATCAAACTAGGACCAACACTATTTCAGAGACTTGCTACTTTACTGTGTGGCAATTTACGATAGGAACTCATAACATCACTGTATATTTCAAGCCCCAAGGAACCAATTTAGCAGACAGTTACAGTAGAATATTAACAGAGGTCAATAATGGAAGTCTGATTATAGTCCTAGGACAATTATTCAATGCTTTTGTTGTCTGCCCTTCCAACATTCCAGCAGCTATTACAGTTTTCAAATAATAATATTCATGCCTGAAGAAAGTGCTATATTCATTCGTCTTCTATTTTAAATTTTATTTTTCATTGTTATGTTATCTATCAATAAAATTATTCAGCTATATTAACCAAGCTGTGACCCCTCAGAAGTAAATAACTATTGATCAAGGAGTAAAGATCTACTGGTGCACAACACTGTTTTCCATTAATGATCTTATTGGCCCAGTTGATAGGATGGTCGTCTTCAAACAACTGAAGATACAAATGCAAAAACTAACATAGGTCTAATTTTCATCAAACAGCTGGGGTTTGACTCCCCCACCATTGTTAAAGAATGGATTCTTCAACCTCAGTTGAAGGAGTAGTGAACATTAAAACAATGTCATGCAGAATCCTTCTGTAAGCCTTTCACTCTGTGTAATATTTCCATTATTCATGGATGTTTCATTCAATCTGCTTTGAAAATAACCTTCATGATGGTCTCATCCAACTCTCTCAATTTACAGATGAGACAAGAGGTGACATGGCCTCTCTGGTGTCTTTAATAAAATAAATGTTATCCTTGCAAATATATATGTGATATGTCAAAAAATTCATGATTTACTCATCTGAATGAAAATACATGCCAATTATCTCTACTCTTAGATTGATTTGTCAAGACCTCACTCAATGAATTCTATAAAATTATTTATTTTACCCATCTTCATTCCAAAAGAATTTGAGGCAGATAGTCATCCAGTTTATTGCAGTGACATTGACCACAGCACAGATTGTGAAAATTAATTTTTGCAGCTGAAGTTATAAAACTTCAGAAGGCACTTGAATAACATGGCTACATGCCAAAGTAGGGTAGGTATCTATGAATGAAATCTGTTTCAATACATAGATAGTACCACTAACTTTTTATTACCATAATTGAAAAATTATGGCTTGGGGAATGATTCTTGTCAGGTAATAACAAATTCATCCACCTGCTTGAAAGAAGTTCCTCTTCCTATAAGGAAAAGGGATATTCTCCTGGCTAGCTATTGATTTTTAAAATCCCATCTGGATAAATTGAAAATAAAAATCACTTCAAAAAAGCAGTCCAGATCAGGGGAGGGTATAGTTCAAGTGGTAGAGCGTATACTTAGCATGCATGAGGTCCTGGGTATAATCCCCAGTACTTCCTCTAAGAATAATAAATAAATAAATAAGCCTAATTACATCCCCCAACCAAAAAAAAAAAAAAATTAAAAAAATAAAAGCAGTCCAGGTTGTCTAAAATAGTATTTAACTTGGTCTGGATCTCATCATACTTTTTTAAAATCAGTTATGACTTTTAAGTTAGTCTTCTTGGTATTAATTATTTTCTATGTTAGGAGGTAAGCTTTCCTTTTTCATACAGAAAGTATTTATTGAATACCCACTGGATGCCAGATATTGGTCTGCACATGAGGACACAGAGTTGAGTAAGGCCAGCTCTCGGTAGTAGGTAGTAAGAGTTATTTGTCATGTGGAATAAGGAGTTCAGGAAAGAGGTGGGCTCTGATCCCAGTCTCCCTTGTCCCTTTACCATATTTTTACCACCATATATTTATACCCTGCATTGCTATTGAAAGGATTTTAGGTGGACCATAAATTTGATGCCGAGCTTCCTAGCAGCCAAAACAAAAGAGGAAACATAATCAGGCACATGATTCCATGTCTGGAAGACTAAAATAAAGCAAAACAAAAAGCAGGTATGCAAAAAAAGCACAATGACACCTAGTATTGAGACCAGAGAGAATTCTCCCAGGTCCTTAGAAATCAGACTTTGATGATGTGGTAAACAATATCCTCCTCAACACAATTCCTGTTTTTAAATATACCACTGTGTTTCTTAGGGCTAGAACTATAAGACTTTTCAAAGTCCACGACCATATGTCAAAGTGCAATTTACTAAACACAATTCTGCAGGAGAACCAAACAATGCCTTTCCTGAAATACTGCTTTTTATCAACATACAGGTATTGAGGAGCCATAAAAAAATAAAACTATTAGTAAACCATCCATATAATAGCTAATCTTGAATAATGTACCTTCTTAGTCTATCTTGAAGTCACCAAGGTGCCATGATTTACACCTGCATAAACAGATGAGTTGGCGTACTCTCCAATTCATCTATCTATATCTGTATCTGTGTGTGTGCTTAATCTTTATGAGTGAGATAACGTGGAAGAACTTTGATCAAATGTTAATTCTGCCTTTAGTCTATGGATCTCAAACTGTATGGGTTTGGATCATTCCTAGCTTATCCAAACTAGGTTTCCTGTATTGAAGAAGAAGAAAAAGAAGAAGGAGGAGGAGGAGGCGAAAGATGGGAGGAGGAGGGGAAAAGAAGGTGGAGGAGAAGAAAGAGGAGGAAGAGGAGAGGAGAAAGAATATGATGAGGTAATCCTGGAGTTAGCTAATCCAAAGGTGGCACTAAGTTATTAAAAGAAAGCGGATGGGACACACCCCTGTTTTACCTCCATTGGGATCATCAAAAGGCCCTAAATTGAATTCATGTTGCTTAATCCATGTATAGAGTCAAAGCAAAAGAATGGCTCAACAAAATCTCACCATGAATTTATGTTATTCTAACAGATGATTCTAGAGTAGTGAAAGTTGTAGCAGAGGTCACAGAGGAATAGCATTAAAGCCCATTTCCTCTTCATGCTCTTTGTGACTTTTCAAAAAGGAAACTGGCTTGCATTTGACATATAAATTTACAAGTCTATATTCTGGAACAATCCAGAGTCAAAGCAGCTCAAGAGTCACAAAGTCCAAAATAGCTAAATAGGGAAGAGAGGGTTTCTTAGGTGCCACTAGAAACTGGCCATCACTAACCTCATTCCCCAAACCATACCTCAAGTAATTATATCCCAGAATCTGCTCTCATCATTGGACCATTTAGTTATACTCTTATTCTTCTCTCCTATAAATAAATAAATAAATAAATAAATAAATAAATAAATATATATATATATATATACACATTTACTATATATATAATATAGTATATAAAATATGTACTATAGTACTAGTACATACTATAGTATATAGTAATATAATATATGTATTTACTATAAATAAATAAAATAAAATAAAAAGTCTACAATTATATTTAAATTTGGTAAGGTTTAAAGTGGTCTCATCTCCAGTTTTGACTTCATAGTCACCTAACATTGTCAGTGTTGTTTTTTTTAATGCAACAGTTTTGCCCAATAATAGACTTTGGTAAGGTAAGTCCCTATTTGCGATAACACAGCATGGATAGCAAAGGATTTTAAATATGTCTCAAGCCATTCATAAGTGCTGAGGGAGGAAGAAGGGTTAGCTCTAGAAGATCCTCAGAAAACAAAATATCAGTAATAGAATCTGTAAGCTTTTAGGTCCATTTTACACTTTTTAGCTCCCATTCCAACATGAGGGCAGAAAAGCCAAGGGTCAAAGTGAGATTGTTTATCACCAGAAGAGATGCACTGCCTACTCTCTTTTTCTGTTTCTTTATGGCACTGACCAAGACCAGGATTCCTCCGAGGATGATAGATATAACTTAATTTTCCAAGAAAAAGTAGAAAAATGTAGTAAGTGTTTTCTTTTGGCCAGTTAGGTAATAAACTAATTCAAAGTTGACCTATGCTTCATTCTAAATTGTTCTTATCAGTCAAACCAAGGACTATTAAATGCAATCTCTTTTCTGAAGGGAGATATCCTCTTTAAGGTGAGTTACAATATTTTAAATGGCCAAAGTGGCAGAATAGGAAGACCCTGAACACATGTCCTCCTATGGACACACCAAAATTACAACTACTTACAAAGCAAGTATCTTTGAGAACTACCTGAAGACTAGCAGAAAAGATTTTCCACAACTAAAGATATAAAGAAGGAACCACATGGAGATGAGTAGGAGGGGCAGAGATGTAGTATAGTGAGGACCCATACCTCCAAGTTGGTGACCTAGAAGCAGAAGGACTATCACAATCATAGAGGTTCTCCCAAAGAATCAAGAGCTCTGTGTCCTATATTGGGTTCCCCAGCCCAGGGGTCCTGCACTGGGAAGATGAGCCCCTAGAATATCTGGCTTTGAAAAACAGCAAGGCTTATGTTCAAGAGAGCAGGAGGGCTATAGAAAAGAGAGACTCCATGCTTTTATGCATGCAAATATCTCATAGGCGCCATGTCCCAGCACAGAGACAGTAGGAGCCTAGGTCAGCCCCTACTGATTTTAGAGAGCCTCCTGAAGAGGCAGGCAGTAGGCAACTGAGACTTCTCGTTGGGATGAAGATGCTGGCAATAACACTGCCATAACATTCTACTGCAATAACACTGGTACTGGCAGGGGCCATTTTGGAATACTCCCTCCAGACTATTAGCACTGGGGACCCAGCCTGACCCACCAAAGGGCCAGCACCAGCCCTGAGCACAGTGGCTGCACAAACACCTGCGAGGGGACTCAGCCCTGCCCTCCAGTGGCTAGCATGAGCCCAGAGACCCAACAAGAAGATAAAACAATTGTAAATACATGTGTACCCAACATAGGACCACCTATACACATAAAGCAAATATTAACAAACATAAAGGGAGAAATTAGAATGATACAATAAATTATAGTCGACTTTAACATCTCACATTAATGAACAGATCATCCAGATAGAAAATCAATAAGGAAACACTGGTCTTTAATGGTAAGTTAGACCAAATTGAATTAATAGCTATTTACGGAATATTTTATCCAAAACCAGTATAGTACATATTCTTTTCAAGTGCACATGGAACATCCTCCAAGACAGATCACATGTAGACCACAAAACAGGTTTCAATAAATTTAAGAATATTAAAATCATATGAAACATCTTTTCCAACCACAATGGTATGACTCTAGAAATCAACTACAAGAAAAGAACTGCAAAAAGCACAAACATGTGGATTCTAAACAATATACTCTCAATAATCAACAGGTCATAGAAGAAATCAAAGAGGAAATTTTAAAAAATATATATCTAGAGACAAATGAAAAGAAAACACAATGATCCAAAATCTATGGGACACAGCAAAAGCAGTTCTAAGAGGGACATTTATAGTAATACAAGCCTACCTCAGGAAACAAGAAAATTCTCAAATAAGTAACCTAAGCTTACACCTAAAGGAACTAGAAAAAGAATAAAACCCAAAGTTGGTAGAAGGAAAGAAATAATAAAGGTCAGAATAGGAATAAATGGAATAGAGAGTAAAAAGAAATAGAAAAGATCAATGAAACTAAGAGCTGAAAAGATTAAAAAAAAAAAAAAAAAAAAAAAAAAAAAAAAAAAGATGAACCTTTAGCCAGACTCATCAAGAGAAAAAGAGAGAGGACCCAAATAAATAAAATCAGAAATGATAGAAGTTACAACTAACACCGCGAAAATACAAAAGATAAAAAGAGTTTACTACAAACAATTATGTACAAAAAATTGGACAACCTGGAATAAATGGATAAATCCTAGAAATATAGTCTCCCAAGACTTAATCAGGAAGAAACAGGAAATATGAACAGACCAATTACCAGTAATGAAATTGAATCACTAATTTAAAAACCACCAAAAAATCCTACAAAAGTCCAGAACCAGATGTCTTCACGGATGAATTCTACCTATCCTTCTCAAACTTGAGAATCATGAAGAAATATGCCCACTTAAAGGTGTGCTTAATTTCTACTTCTAGACAGAATATGGGTATTCCTCATACTGTGATACGATCCATGGCCCGAACTTTCTCACTAGAAATCCTTCTGCAGTCAGCACAGGAGTACACAAAGGGGAACTCCCTTAATTAGGGAGACAGACACTTGAAAGGATGCTGTAAGTGACCATTTCATTAATATTATACAAGGCACAGTATAGCAGCACAGCTTTCCTAGAAGGGGCCACAATAAAACAGGGAAACAGGATGCTTCTGAATTTGAATACTGTTGAATTCACAAAGTATAGACTCTGAAAACTAGCTGGCTCTTCCTTGGCACTAGCCTGCAATGTTAGTAGTGCCAATTAATGGATATTATCAAATCTCACAAACTGAAGCATCTCATTAGGCCTGAATGACCAAGGTATTTTATTTTATACAGATTAGGTTGTTTATTTAATCTTTTTCTCCACTTAAACACCTCTGTATTAAAACATCAATGTAAATATTTACTAAATACTAATTATATTTGCCTATTGAGCATAGGAAATAAATACAATTTGAAGCAAGATTTAAAGAAATTAAATACTTTGAGATGGCTTAGTAATTGCTCCCTAATCAGTATCCATTCTGTTATTTAGACTCTTCTTGGTATCTTTTAGCCCTGGTATTACCTCTCAGACCCAAAGCAGAGCTGGTTAACTCTGTTTTAGATTCAATAATCTTAGAATTCACAAATGTTAGGAACTGCAAGAGTACTAGAGATGATCCATTTCAGCTTTCTTACCTGTGACTGTCAGCTCCAGACACTGTCACTCTGATATCTTGGGCAGCAGATTTGCCAGTACTTACCGTATGATGCCAGAGAAATGCTAAGTGCAAGAAGGAGAACGTTTCCTCCCCTCTATGCTGTTCTGTGAGAGTGGAGCCCTAACCTGGGTTGTTAGGCCAAAATTTGTTTCCAAATCTAGTGAGTCAGTTGTTTTGGTCTACCCTTTTACTCTCAGGGTGTATACCCATGTCCTAAGTTGGGACTGGCTCAAATAACCACTGTCATGGTATACCCAGAACTTCCTGCTGTCTTCAACATATGAACATACTGCTAAATCTACCTGCTCATGCTTAACTTCTTCTCCTTATAATGAACTACCCGTCAGGGGATCTGTTCTTCTCTTTGTGGTTTGGAATCGCTGGGTTGTTTCAATGAGCCAGAAATACCTACCTATGTGTGAATCCTAATCACTGACACTCTTTGAGTTAATTTTCCAGAAAGAAATTAGTTCGTACTCTTAAACACCAAAACACAGAAGGAAGGAAGAAACAATATGAAGTGGCTCCATCATTATTAGTGAAATCTCAATTTGGGCCTTTCAAGTGTGTCGCCATGTGAGCTGCTGTTAGTGACAGAGATTAAGAACTAGACTCAGACCCTAAGACTGCTGGGCATTTGCAAGATGGCCCATCCTGACACAACTTCTCCTACTATACAGATTTGCCTCTATCGAGTAATTCTAGTTTTTTTGTTTGTTTGTTTAATTCTTTAGCTCTTTCTCTCTCAGTCTATAATCTGGAAAAATAAAAGAGATAATCTCACACTATGCAGTAACTCTTATTTTCCATTCAGGATATAACACTTGGGCCATTAAATTCAATCAAGTTCCTAACCCTTATTTTTGCCTGCACCTAACCTCTGTTTTTAGTATTTGTTTGTTTTATTATTGCCCTGCTCTCCTAATTTTATTTTCAGCTTTATGATATATAAAGTATATAATGTAAATTATATGAAGTATAGTTGACAGATAAATCTATATATATTTAATGTGTACAACATGATGATTTGACATAAAGTTTGTGTAATGATTACCACAGTCAGGTTAATTAACACAGCCATCACCTCATATACTTAGCCGTGTGTGTGTGTGTGTGTGTGTGTGTGTGTGTGTGTGTGTGTGTGGTGTGAATGCCTAAGGTCTACTCTCTTCACAAATTTCAAATACACAACACAGTACTATTAACTATAGTCACCAACATTAGATTTCCCCAGAGCGTATTCATTTTATAACTGAAGGCTTGTGCTCTTTGCCCAGTATTTCCCCCTCTCTCCCATCCCTCAGACTCTGGTAACCACCATTCTACTCTCTGTGTCCATGAGTTCAACTTTTCCTTTTGGTAGATTCCAAATATAAGTGAGATAATACAGTATTTGTCTTTGTCTGGCTAAATTTCACTCAGCATAACGCCCTCTAGGTTCATCCAAGTTGTTGAAAAATGCAGGATTTCCTCTTAATCATAGCTGAATCATATTCCAACAGGCACTTGGGTTGTTTCCATATCTTGACTATTGTGAATAACACTGCAATGAACATGGGAGTCCATATATCTCCTCAAGATATTAATTTTGTTTTCCTTGGATATACATGCAAAAGTGGGATTGCTGGATATGTTCTATTTTTAATTTTTAAGGAACCTCTGTACTGTTTTCCATAATGGCTGCATCATTTACATTCCCACCAACAGTGTACAGGGGTTCCATTTTCTTCACATCCTTGCCAACACTTGTTATTTGCTGTCTTTTTGATAAAAGCTATCCTAACAGGTGTGAGATGATATATCATTATGGTTCCGATTTGCTTTTCCCTCATGATTAGTAGTGTTGAGCACCTTTTCATGTACCTGTTATCCATTTGTATGTCTCTTAGGGGAAAATGTCTTTTCAGGTCCTTGGCTCTTTTTTAAATTGGATTGTTTAATTTTTGCTATTAAGTTGTATAACTTCTTTATATGTTTTGGATATTAGCCCCTTATCATACATATGGTTTGAAAATATTTTCTCCCAATCTATAGGTTGAATTTTCATTTTGTTGATTGTTTCCTTTGCTGTGCAGAAGCTTTTTAGTTTGATGTAGCCCCATTTATTTATTTTTTTTTGCATCTATTGATTTGTTCCAGTGGGTTCAGCCTCATCATCACCCCCATGTAAGAGCAGGCTAGATACTTGGCTCCCTGAGCTTATAAACTCAGGTTAATGATCTCCAACCTAAAGAAGCCTTGTGATGATTAGTAATGAATGACACATAAGAGCACCTGGCACACAGCAGGTGCTCGATAAATGAGAACCCTTTCTACTTTACAGAGAAAAGAAACAATAAACTGGATATAAATTCTGTCCATAATACTCTTCTCTCACAGGGAGATTTGGAATCAGGAGGTTTAGTCATGGAACCCATTCCAGACAGGGCTAGTTATTAGAATGCCACATTACCTCCAGGAGCCTATCTCAACAAGGTTTGGTTAGTAGAGGAGCTATTACCTTCATTCCCATTTTACAGGTGAGAAAATCAAGTGGTTACATCAGTTAGTGGAACATTAGAACAGGACAGGAACCAAGATCATCTGATCACCATAGTATGTGCTTTCTCCACAGCCTCCTCCCATGGACCCTATAAGGCAGCCCCAGGACAAGCACCAGAGGGATGTGACCTATCAACTTTGGGAATTAAGTTTTAGCCGGCAAAAATCATCTAGAGAAATCTCAAATAGGGCATATCCCTTCCCAGGTCTTGAGAGAAGTCATCTGAAAAATGCCAAATCTTAGTGTCAATCTAGAAAGCAGGAAGGCCCCAACACAAGATGGATAATAACCATGTCCTCTCTGAGGTCTTCCAGCACCCCAGTCCATATATTACCAAAATATGGACTATCTGAAGAATCCTCGCAAATCTAATGCCATTCTGGACGAAGCTTAAAGCATCTCTGAAGGCCAACAACCCTGCTGGTTTGGGTTATTCAAGGCTTTCCTTAAGCCTTGGGGAAAGAAATATGGGAAAGGATGAAAAAATAATTATTAGTGGCCTAGGGCAAAAGATTTCAACTAAATGTTACTGCATGTCTGGTCTTTTGGACCCCAGAACCAGCTTAGGATTCAAGCACAACAGGTCACAGACCCAAAGTGCTAGCAGTATTCCTGTTAAGTCACGCACTCCCCTAGCCTGATAGTTGGGGAAAAGTTACAACTGTAACCACCAGCAAAGCTAGAACTACCTGAAACCTCCCCATCTCTCTGGTACCTCCTACCTGCTTTAAAAGCGGACACTCTCCTTTGGAAAAACTATTGTTGAGATATGCCCTAAAAACCACAATGAATTTAAACAATGAGGAGGCGCTGTAAGTTCTGATTGATTTACTAATTAAGGGAATGACATACATACAACAGAAAAGTTCTTTAATTAAAGACATTTCAATGGAAGTTTGTACTAACTCTGAATTTTTCAATAGGACACAATATTTTCTGGCTATTCCATGTCATGATTTCACAATTGTCCATCTTGCCCCAACCTCTCTTCCCACCCTCTAACTGGGGCCCATCAAGAAGGCCAATGTGACTAATCTTGAACTTTGAAGTAACAGAAAGGTGGTCATATATACCCCAACATTTATTTGCTCCAGACTCTGAAACATATTGACTTGAAAGAGCTTTATGATTTTCTCAGGAAACTGGTGAAGTTATTGGATTGGGGCTGGGAATATGCCTTCTCCAAAAGGTGCAATTTATACTGAAAATATTTCAGGATATAAAGCCCTTGAGAATATGTCACTGCATTTTTTTCTCCCTTCATTGCAGGCATGTAAACTATGAATTACTGATGTTCTATGAATCTCCCTAGGTTCTGACAATGTTGCATTCCATCACATTACCAGTCTAGTAGATACAAGGGTAGAGCCTCCCTCTGGAGCTTACAGGTCCTTCATGAATGAAGAACGGCTGAGGCAGGAAAGATGACCTACTCTAGCGCCCATGATCAGCCTTCCAGACTTGATCTTGTTCCTTCACCTCAGGGTGTTCCACAGAACACTGAAATCACTGGTCTGCGTGGGGCAGAGGCTGGGGGAGAGGGTGCAGTGGGGGTATGAGTGGGGACCAGGCTGAGAGCTCAGGGGGAGAGCAGGGGATTTTCTCAAATGCTGAGGATGCGAAGGAGGGCGCCTGCAGCCTATTTCACCCACAGAAATTCACTCCCTGTATTCCAAACTCAAATTCAGCACATCGTGGGCATTTGGCCACACATGTACCATGAGTTTCTTTGTCATAAGCACACAAGTCAGAAATTGGAAATCCCCAAAGTCAGAAGTCCCTTGACAGTGGATTTCTTACAAATCTCAGTTTTCCCCTTGGGTCATCCCTGTAAGAGGATGTCTCCTATGTCCCCAACCCTAGTCCTACTCTGCTTTTCCTTCACTCTGATCTGGGTCACCTCATGAAGAAAACAACTTACAGATCAGCAGTGCATTTCTGGGTTTCTCTTATTTATTTGATTCTCAAACACAAAAGCCCAGATCCAGGATGGCACTATAAACCCCCTTAAACACAAAAATAAAACTTGATATTTCCATAAGGCCACAAAGAAAAGGTATTGGGTCTGACTTAGCTATTCCCCTGAGTTCTCTCCAGAAGTCAGGGGGAAGGAAAGCTATATTTCCCAGCATGGACACAGCGTACACCTTTATGACTGAAAGAGGATGTTTTTATTTGCACTGCATTATACCCATAAATTCCATCCACTCAGCAAGTCAAATTATTGCTGGCCTCCAAAATACATTAAGTTTGGGTTTAAATCAGTCACTTTTGAAGATATACTGCAGCCCACTTCCTAGCCATATTTGTAATATATTCACCCTGCAAATGTTCTTTAAAATGCATTGTTTGTGGAGTTGTCTTACTTCAGTCAGCCATGTGAAGATATAAGGAATATAAGCACTAATTTGCAGTTTCTTTGTGTGTGTGATTGCTCAGGATCCCTGCTCATGGAACTAATGGCTGCCAAAACGCTTTTGTGCCATGAGGAGAAAGAGCTCACTGAATCTGAATCAAATTAGAATTAGTGATATAATAGTAAACAGCAGTGGGAAAATATAGAGCCCTGAGCAGTTTCTGTTAAAATTTGGTAACAGCAAATAAGCTTTTCCAGAAAATAGTGGGAAGGGGAAAGCCAAGAAATTATTTGGGATGTTTAATGATGTATGACTAGATTAAGGAATGCTTAATGGCAATGCTCAAAATTTCCTTCCCTTACCTAGAAGTCCTATTTTATGAAGTGTTACACATTTGAGTTCCTCATCAATTGTCATTCAAATAATTTCAACAAGATGAACTGATTCAGAGAAGGGGAAAGCTAGATCAATTATCATTTTAAGTGGCTGAGAAAGAGAGATAAAAGATTTCCATGGTTCCCTTGGGAAAGAAGGCCTGTTTTCTCTGAATTTGCCTTTGTTGAGTTGCTCTGGGCTTGAAGAGGGGAGACAGGCACCATGATGGGAGGGACATGCACCAGGGCCCCTATACATGCTCAGCGTTTCTCTAAGCTTAGGAAGGAAACTTGGGCCTTTCAAGCCTGGAAGAAGCAGGACATTCAGGCGGTTTTGCACCTGCCACTACTGTTTATGCCTACCTTATTTCAAAAGACTGATTTTTAAAGATAAAAGCTCCTAACACCTCACCAAGAAGGAAGACACGATATCATTACCCATGATGAAGGCAGCATCTTTAAAATAACATGACATGGATGGTTCTTTATATTTCTCAGGAATCAAGTACATATGTTTCCTTTTTAAGGCTGTTTGTGAGGCAATTTCCCATCTATGTACACAAGCCTACCATAATTAATATCTGGTCAATATTAAGATATGAATTTCCCATTACCCAAATGCCAGGGCCAATTGATATGTATAATATACCACATTCTCTGATAATCAAAATATTTCACATAGATTTGGGGTCTGTCATATTTAATCTCAAGATATAATAATACTAATAACAATTACCCATTACCAGGAATCTTGCTGGGTACCTTACCTCCCTTTTACAACTATCAACTGTATGATAGATATCATTTCCATTTGGCACTAAAGAGACTGAGGATCAGAGAGGTTAAACAGCTGGCTAGAGATCACAGAGCTAGTAAGAAGCAGTGCTAGAACTGAACCTTGGGTATTACTCACCCCAGAGCTGCTTCAATCACTACCTATGTTCTATCACCACGATTACTGTACCCTGGGGACCAGGGATTTGCTGGAGCCGCTTGTGTCAGTTTGGAAGAGCTGATTGTTAAAATTTTCAGGAAGTCTGAGAGCTGGTTGTTGTCCTGTTGGTGGCTTGAAATTGGCCACTGTGGGAGTATTTACACAATAGAAATAGGTGAACGCTACAAATAAGGGCTTTTTTTTTTTTTAAGAGAATGAACGTACTGGTTTTTAAACATTTACCAAGACATTGCTTCCGAGGAAGAACATTTCCAAGTGTCATAGAATTACTTGGCCCTTTCTTCCTTTCCATATTCTTGTCTCCAAAATGTATTACGTGTCAAAGTTAGCACTAAAGCATGACTAATACCCTGAAAAATGGTGCCGGGCTGTAGGCTAGGTGTGTCCCTACGCAATCTCAGCTTCAACGTCCAGTCTGGCCTGATTCTGCCCTTTCTCCTTATCCACTTACTTCCCTCACATGCCTGTGAACCACAAGGTGACTGACAGAGCAAATCAGTACATCTGATACAGCTGTTTTTGATGAAAAATTCTGTAAGCCAAATCCAGTTCCTGGATTCAAAATTAATAACCTCAGACTAAGGCACTGATTAGTTCTTTCTCATCTCTTACTTTCCATCAGGTGAATATAATATAAATCCAAGGAAAGATACATTCTGAACACAGAGAGCATCCCTTTATGTCCACAACCTGATTTCCACTGGGGAGAGTCACGCTTAATATTTTTTATTATTATACAATTAACATTTATTGAGTGCTAATAGTGAGCTTATATATTACACAGAGACCATTACTATACCTGGGTTCTTGGCAGACTGTAGGAACAGCATGTTTTTGATATCTTGGATGGCACCAAGCTCGCTATAATTTCCCAGTGAAGTCAGTTGCTCCTAATTTCCTGAACATCTGTGCATCAAATTCATTAAATGGCTAATGAATCCAGACATATAAGGTTCATAAAAATATTTATATCTGACATTAACAAAATGGCACTCCTGCTTTGTTCCTCTACGTGACACCCTTAAGACAATCGAGTTTTTGTCACTGGCTGGAACTTAGTAGAAGATGGTAAATGACTGAAATCAGTACTTTCATGTTTCTTCCATGGAAAGGAAGGATAAAGAAGCCAAGACTCAAAGTAGTCAGTGAATAAAGGACAAAGAAGAGGGGGATAGGAGCCAGGGACGGAAGCAAAGTTAGAAGATGTCCATAAAGTAATTCACATGAAGATCCCAGCAAGCATGGATTGAAGATTCACTAAGGGGAGAATTTTATGTGGGAGTAATCAGTGATTACATATGCCCCCAGACTCTTACACTACCACCAGCCAGGTCAGAGGGTCTCCAGGCTAAACCCATGCTTACAAAAAATTAATAATCATAATGCTCTATTCTTAGTTTAAATATTCTAGCAAACACTATTTGCATGAACACTGAACTAAGAGTCAATTCTGGGGTTCTCTTCTGAACACTACATTCCCTGACTTGGTAATCTTGCACCTGTTACTGGATTTCTCTGTTGCCTCAGGCTCTTCCACCCCCATGCATAAAGTGAGTGGGCTGTAGGTTAGATTTCCCCCTACTTTCAAATCTAAAAGTTTTAGGCTTGTTCTACTGAGGAAAGCAGGAGGCTAGAAATTAGTGTCTGCCAATAGAACTTTAGTCTAAAGCTTAAAAACACTGCTCATTCTTGAGTTTGCACAATCTAAGGAAAGGGCTTCATCAGAGCCTAGCAGGAGAAACCTGCAATTTCACATCCTCTCTGCAGACGTTTTCCCTTCCCACTGAAAGCCAAGTTTGCAAAACATGGGTAAATTTGGTCAGGAAGAGAAAACTGGGAACTCAGAGATCCAGAAGCTCTGAAACATCTTTCCCTGATTCACAGAGGAGCAATGCTTGCCAAGGAGCGTTGAGTTAGATGGGGAGACTGGGCATCACATCACCTAATGAGGGAACCCTGTAACTCTTAACAGGGATACAGGACCAACTAAAGGGCTTTATTTATCACGAAGACCATCCACTGCAGAAAGAGTTCAGGAGACGACTTCCAAATTGACTTTCTTAAGTAAAACTGTCTTGCTAACCAAAACTATACTTGCGTTAATTATAAATGCTAGAGAGGATGTGGAGAAAAGGGAATCCTCCTACACTGTTGGTGCGAATGTAAACTGGTGCAGCCACTATGGGAAACAGTATGGAGGTCTTTTAAAAAACTAAAAACAGAGGTACCTTATGATCCAGCTCTCCCACTCCTGGGCATATATCCAGAAAAGACAAAAACTCTAATTTGAAAAGATACTCGCATCCCAATGTTCATAGCAGTACTATTTACAATAGCCAAGACATGGAAGCAACTTAAATGCCCATTGACAGATGAATAGATAAAGAAGATGTGGTGTATGTGTGTATATATATATATACACATGTTTATGTATATGTTTATATATATATAAAATGGAATACTACCCAGCCATAAAAAAGAATGAAATAATGCCATGCAGCAACATGGATGGACCTAGAGATTATCATACTAAGTGAAGTAAATCAGGCAGAGAAAGACAAATACCATATGACATCATTTATATGTGGAATCTTAAAAAATGATAGAAATGAACTTATTTACAAAACAGAAACAGACTCACAGACATAGAAAACAAACTTATGGTTAACAAAGAGGGGGAGGGATAAATTAGGAGTTTGGGATTAACAGATATATACTACTATATATAAAATAAACAACAAGGTCCTATTGTATAGCACAGGGAACTATATCCAATATCTTGTAATAACCTATAATGGAAAAGAATCTGAAAAAGAATACACACACACACACACACACATATAACTTTGCTGTATATCAGAAATGAACACAATATTGTAAATCAACTATACTTCAATTTTTTTAAAAAAAAGTATACCTAAGCTGATTTGTTGCTTACTTCTGCTAAGTGCTGGACCCTCAGAAAATGCTCTTCAGTTATTTTTTATCTTGTTATGAAATGGTGAAAGAACTTCCATAGAGAAGGGAAAAATATAGAAGGGGTGAGACTCGGGATGCCCTAATGGGACACGTTTGCAGCTTTGTGACTTGTCCACAGTTTCATCACCTGGAGGGGCCTCCTGATACCTTTCACCGGCCCTTCCCCAGGGCAGCTCAACCTCCACCTGTGCTCAACAGTCCTGATAACTGCCTCACTCCAAAGTAATTGCCCCATGCTTCTCAACTTCTCCAGTGAAATCCATTTTATAATCAAGTACTGCTTTGTGATATTGCTCTTCTACCATCAAAGTATTATTCAAAATTATTATTAATTATTATTATTATTATTATCATTATTATTATTATTATTATTATTATTATTATTATTATTATTATTATTATATTTTACACATGCACAGTTTATTGTCCTGATTTGATTATAAACTCCTTGAGAGCAAGTTTTGTGTTATTCATCCCAGAGTGTTCCCACAAGATCCTGGTGAGTTCCCAGAGTAGTCCCTGTACCTTAGTTTTTTCATCTGTAGAATGGAGATAATGGCAGTCCTTACTTTATAGATCTATTGTGAGGAGAAAATAAGATTATGAGGAGTAAATTATGTCTGATTCAATAAATGCTGGATAGCATATTCGTATTATTTATATTATATTAGAGCAAAGGAAAAATACAGGGCTAAAAATGAACAAAACTGAAACCTGGTTCCACTTCTACCAAATAGTAGCTTTGTGACTTTCAGAAAGTCAATTAAATTCTCTGAGCCTCAAATTCTTTATTTATAAAAATCAGAAATACAACACTCCCTGCCAACTTTCTGTTGCTGTGAAGATCAAGTAAATACTTTCAAGGTGTTATACAAATGTATCATTTATTGGTACTCAGCAAATATTATTCGATTCGAGAATTATGCTGCCCTTATTTTATTACTCAAACAGCTTCTTTCTCCCCTTTGAGCTGACAGGGCACCAGTCATGCATCTTATGGGCTTGGAGAGGGAAATGTGGTACTTTGGATCCTCTGAATTTCCAACAACTAGTTTGTGTTTCAGTGACTCACAGCATCCTGCCTCCTATGGCCGTAGTCCAGGCTTCTCAGCATTTACTTTAAAGGAATATTTCTATAATACCAGAGCAACCCAAATAAAAATGTTAAATGTCTACCAGCTAACCTGTTTTATTTAAAACAAGTAAAATATAGTTTTAAATTGCTAGTTGATCAACTCTGCTGGTGTAATAGTTTATGCCCATACACTCCCTTATGAGAGAATCATAAGGGAGACAGAAAGCACTACACACCCCAGGGATGTCCCAGTGTGCCTCCCTCAAGGACAAAAATCTCCAGCCTGGGCACAGAGGAGCCTCAGCAGAGGCACAGAATGGGGTTCCCAGCCCATGTCTATGCAAGGCCATCACTTCCAGGAAAAGCTAAATGCATCACAGATTAAACTGCACAATTTGATTTCCTGATTTCTTATGATCTAAACTTACTCCTTTTACCTGCAAACCATAAAAATGATCATTCTTACCTTTCCAATCTCATGTTATCCAGTATTAGTCATCTAAGTTATACTAGCAACACACCAAATATTCATTCATTTATCAAATAATTATTTAACACGTCTATGTGCAAGGCACTGGGGCATACAAAATGAATGACAACGTGTTTGGTGTGTTTTAGACAACTCATCTTAGTCTCTGTGGAGATTTGTTTATTTGGTGTTGTGCAGACATAGTTTACAATGTATCCATTAAAAGTACTTCTTATTTGGCAATGCTTCCTACGTAATTAGTTTAGCATCCCCCCAAAACAGTACATTTTAAAAAAAAGAAAGTATTATTCAAGTAATAACACATGGTTAAAATACTTAGAATTTAGCGTTTCTAAATTAGTTTAGCATCCCCCCAAAACAGAACATTTTAAAAAAAAGAAAGTATTATTCAAGTAATAACACATGGTTAAAATACTTAGAATTTAGTGTTCTTATCCCTCTTTAAAGACAATGAAAGGTAAAAGATTATTTGGAAAAATTATTTGATACTCTGATACGCTCACACTTCTTGCTTCCTGTTTTTACTACAAGTGCATTTTTACCAGGTATAACAAAACAACCCAATAAAAAGATAAAGTATGGTTGAAGTATACAGGCTTTATGATTTTTCTTGAAATTACTCTGCTTTTATAGAGGATGATATTCATGCTAGCAAAAGCTATAAAAATATGGAAATGTAAAAGAAGAGAAATTATGGGATTTATCTATGGACCCTGGTACATTAAACCCTTAACATATTTGAAATATGACAACAACCTAGACCCTCAACATCAGGATCATAAAGGGAATTTTAATGGTGACCTGTGCCTTCACTTACAAGATTTGAATTTTTGTTCTTTTAAAGGTTATCTTAAACATATTTGACAGCAATTTGTCACTTTAACCAATAAGATGAAAACATTTGACATTTGTGCTGCGAGTTTACCCATCCTGACCTGACATGCAACAAGTAGAAGCTGGTCCTTGGCTTCCGCTTTTGACTTCCCATAAAGTGGGAGCCTAGGCCATGCCACCAGGCTGGAAATCACAGCAGCAGCAATCACACCTGTGGGACAGTTCTAACTCCTCTGTCAGTGAAAAAGCTGTACCTGTGCATCAAAGTGGGGTCAGTCTTGAATCTGCAAGCTATTGGGGAGCAATGCAGTCATTCCTCCAGCTGCCTCCTCTCTCGGCCTCCTAACTGAGGTGCCAGCTGACCCACTGGTCCTCTCTAAAGGGTGGTAGGAAAGGCTAATGCACTCAGCATATACCATTTCTGCGGGATTGAGGACATGATCATCAAGGCCCATCAAGATCTTGAGGAATAAAACCAGGGTGGTCAGACAGGCAGCAACAAAATGAATACAATGCTTGTATTACGTCAACCCGAAAGAATGGCTATAAGGTTTAAATCCAAGCTTGGGAAAAAGAGGAAGCGAGAAGTGAGAACAAAGGAATCATGGGGCACCAGGGGACCTTTGGAGAGTGGGAGGTAAAGAGGTAAGAGACAAAGCACAATTCCCAAATCTGTCTTTTCTCTTCATTCCACTGGGCATCTTCTAGCTCTTTACTTATATATCACATATGCGACATGAATTGGTATATAAAAGCAACCTGGTAATTAATTTTTAAAATAAAAAGACCCTAAGGAGTTCCAATTTAAAATGGCATCTGGCTAATAGCCCTGATACAGTCTCTTCCACTAAAACACACACACATGCTAAAAGACACATTCACTAAAAGACAAATATTTACATTGCCACCAAAAATTGAGATTGACAGTCAACTCCTTACCACTAACTGTAAGGTCAATGAACCTGAATTTTAAAAGGCAATTAGTGGCCCACCTGTGCTTGCCACCAGACGTAGAGAAAGCCCACCTGTCTGAAGTTAGAAAGGCCCATTATACCTTCCCCACTGTCTGCCACCTGGCTCATTAAATCAGAAAGCCATTCTTCTACTATATAAGTGCTCCTTTTTAAGCTGAAGTGTTATTTTCCTTCCATATCCAACCCCTCAGCCACAGCCTTTTCCATAAAAAACAGTCAGGGCAGCTACTCAGAAAAGAACTGATCTGCAAGAGGGAATAAGGAAGCAAGTTTGGGGGAACCAGGAAGGTGTCCCCATGAAGAAAGCACAATATAAGAGAAGAGAGAACAAAAAAAATCTCTGGCTACCATATATACTGAATACAAATTTTGTGTAGGAAAGAAAGGCAAAGGCAATGAGGCAGGAAAGAGCTAATACTGGGTTGACACGGAATGAAAGCAAGTCAAAAACCAGAAAGTGAGCTAGTTAACTTTGGACATCAACTTGCCTTCTGGATGTAGCTCTGTAAAGGGATATGAACCCATATTCACATGAACAGGAAGTACAATCTGCTGGAAATACCACATTGGGCTAGATCTCCTGTATTAGGAAAAATGACAAGAAGAATAACTAACAAATGCATTTTGATAAATGATATAGAGATAAAGAATATCATCCTAAAGACTCAGAGGGAGCACGGACATGGAAAATGATTTATCACAGGACCTGGAAGACATTTTCAGAGAAAGTTCTTCCACCATCAGTGGAATTCAAGAAGTAATGGCCTCTATGGAAAAGGAGTAGATACCCATGACAAGAGAACAGGCCACAAGAAAGAGACAGCAAGGTAAGATGGAAAGAAAAATGTGTGAGATAAAAAAGGATTGATGTTATTGCAAATCAACTATACTTTAATTAAAATAAATAATTAATTAATTGTTTAAAAGAACTACTACAACTCAATAACAACAAAAGAATAAAAATTTAAAATGGGCAAAGTATTTGAATAGACATTTCTCCAAAGAAAATATACAAATGGCCAAGAAGCATATGAAAAGATGCTCAACACCACTAATCATCAGGGAAATGCAAATCAAAACCACAATGCAATATCACCTCATACCCATTAGGACGGCCTCAATCAAAAAGCAGAAAATAATAAATGCTAGCAAGGATCTAGAGGAACTGGAATACTTGTGAACTGTTGGTGGGAGTATAAAATGATGCAGCTACTATGGAAAACAGTACAGAGATTCCTCAGAAAATTAAAAATACTGCACATTGTTAGAGTTTGAAGTTGAGGCCACTGGTTGGCTGATGAACTCACAAGTATAGGTAGTGTGCTACATGAGGGGCAGGTTTTTCATTAACATCACAAGGGTCTCTGGCCCAATGAGTAGAGTTTGATAGTAATACTTGCTACAAGCCAAAAAAAAAAAAAATTAAAAATAGAACTACCATATGAGCCACAAATCTCTCTCTTAGGTGTATGTATATATACAAAAGAATTGAAAACAGGATCTTGAAGAAATATTTGTATACCCATGTTCATAGCAGCACTATTCACAGTAACCAAGAGGTGGAAGCAACCCAAATGTCCATCGACAGATGACTGGATACACAAAACATGGTATATATGTATAATGGATACCATGCAGCCTTAAAACTGAAGGAAATCCTGTCATATGCTACATAGATGAAACTTGAGGATATTAATAAATGAAATAAGCCAATCACAAGAAGACAAATACTAAATGATTCTACTTATATGAGGTATCTAAAGTAATCAAACTCATAGAAGCAAAGAGGAGAATGGTGGTTACCAGGGGGCTGGGAGAAGGAGAAGCAGGGAGTTGTCAGTGGGTGTAGAGTTTCAGTCATACAAGATGAAAAGTTCTAGAAATCTGTGTGACAACAATATGCGTATAGTTAATAATACTGTACTACACACTTAAAAATCATTAATCTTACGGGGTTTTTTTAACTACTACCACCACCACAATGACAACAAATTTTAATGGGCCTAAGAGATGGCATATTTGAAAATACAATGCATATTTTTAACTTGCAAAAAAAAATAAAAAGGATTGATGTAAAACCAAACTGCAATGATAGAATTAAAATCTGCACTTGAAGTCCTGTGGAACATAAATCAGATAACCAAGTTACTAAAGTAGGAGCCCAACCTGAGAAAATCTTATGGTATATAGAAGAAAATAACAAAGATGAAAATGATGAAAAAGAAGATAAAAATGCATAGAAAATCTAAAAATTGTACATGTTTTTCAAGAAAAACTTACAGAAAAATTAAACATTTTTAACCTTAAAAAATGTTAGAATATGCAGATCAAGAAACCACTACATTCCAGGCAAAAGGAATATAGTAAGACATAATCTAGAAGCAACTCTGAGAACTTCTGAAGGTCACAGATGAATGAAAGTAGCCTATAAGCAAGGGAGCAAGCAGGGGAGAAGTTTATTCTTAAAAGAATCAAACAAGCCTCAGGTTTCTCCTTTGCCATAGTAAATTCCATATAGACAAAAAGGACATCTACAGAATTTTTGAAGAAAACGTTTCTATCCAGAATGTAATGCCCTGATAAGTCATCTTTCCAATGCAAAAAAAAAACCCAGAAAGTCAATTTCAGATATGAAAGTGCTTAGAAAATAATTTCCCAAAACCTTTTTGAAAAAAGACACACCCCTTTTGACTGAGAGATGATTTGAAATAAACAGCATAAGACTGAAACTATTGTGCTTTTGAAGGATTAGCCATGAGCAGTGAAAGAAGTTACACATTTTAATTACATTAAATAATCGTTGCAAAATTTGTTAAGAACAGAAAGCAAATGTCAAAAAAATCCATAAATGAAAAAAGTTATATAAAAAATAGCAATAATATGTGTCTTAAATCTTAAGTTTATATTAACAAAGATGCAGAAGTGATAGAGGAAAGAATAAAATTATACTAAGTTTCTGATCATATATAAGGGTATTTTGAAGTTACTATGGCTTGATTCTTGATTTTAAAATTTTGGGGACTATAGGGAATATTTCCTAAAACAATTTGAAGGCAACCAATGTAAAGTGTTTAAATACAATAAAAATGTATAACATTTAAATTTTATATATTTAAAATGATAAATTTTAAAATAATAAGATTATCTTCAAGATTACCTTAATAGAGAAATAAAAGTAAAATTTTAAAGTAAGTAAATAAAACATACTGCATAGAGCAAATAAAAGATAAGGAAATGGCAAAATGTCAGAAAGAGGACAAAACATATAAATTATGAGAAAAATTGTAAATGGGTTAAACCAGCTCATTTAAAAGGGCCAATAATTTCAAACTGGTTTCAGAAATAAAATTCAACTGTATGCTGCTTAAAAGAAGCCCACCGTAAAGTAAGTGAATTAAATATTACACATATTTAAACAATAATAAATGGGCAAAACCAGTAACTTTGAACTTTTAAAAACACTCTCCTATACTGTTACAAAGAAAACCAAGTCCTTAATTATAGGCTTAGATTTGAAATAATATAACTAAGAAATATGACTAAGAATATTAATAAAAATTATATGGGAGGTGGCCAAAATTCCAATCAAGAATGAATTCATACCCTTCAATGAATTATTAAATCAAGTATAAAAATAAATAGATAATTTGACAAGTTGATTAGTCTGATAATTGACAAATTGAAAATGATAATGACAATGGTGATGATGTTTGAGCACTTGCCATGAGTCAGGTACTGAGCCAAATACTTACATAATTATCTGTTTGAACCCTCACATTATTCTTAAGACGTGGATATTACTAATTGTATTTTATAAGTAAAGAAATTAAGATTTCAAGACATTAAATAATTTGTCCAAGATCATACAGCTAGTAAACGACAAACTCAAGATTTATTTCAGGTTTATCTGACTCCAAAACCTGTGCCTTTAATCACTGCTGTTACAGGATTAGAAAACAATGAAGAATCCGAATGATAAATACAAACAAAAGCTGGCTCTTTGGGAAAACAAGGTCTGGTAAACATAATATAGAAAACAGAGATTAAAAGAACTATTCTTTATGATAATAAATTTGTAAATATTGATGAACTGGATTATTTCATAATAAAATATAAATTATCAATTGTGTCAAGAAGAAATAGATCATCTGAACAGACAAATAACTGTGGGAAAAATGGAAAATTATCAAAGGCACAATGGCTAGAATGATTTACCAGTCAATTTTTTTAAAGTTTCAAACAGTAAAAACTATCAGTGGGTAGATCAATGGAATGGAATAAATAGCCTAGAAACACACATGATATATAAATGGAATTAGCATGTGATAAAGGTGCTGACACAGTCAGTGGGGAAAGAATTATGCAGACAATGCAGCAGGATAGCTATGCAGGACAGAGAAGAGGACAGGAATTACATCCTTCCCTTACACCACACACATGCACACACACACTTTAAAGATGTAAATGTAAACTTGAAGAAATTAAATTATTTCAAAACCTTTGAAAATAGATAATATATAATGTAAGGATCGGGGAAGATTTTCCAGGCATAAAGGTAATGGAAAATATCAAAAACGTAAAAAGTCAATAGGCTTGACTACATTAAAAAAACTAAATTTCTCTATTTCAAAAGAAATATAAATAAGATTTAAAAGGAAACAGACTGGGAAAATAATTTTTTTAATGTGACAGACAATATGTCAATATACCTTGTGTACAAGACTCCATGTAGTGGATTTCTCTAGTTTAGGAGCCCACTTCAAACACCCCTGCCATCTGGAGGATATTCGTTATGGATGGGTTGCCACCCTTGCGCACTGGCCAGTGGCGGGAGGACATGTGATCCAAACACAGTCAAACTATGCTGAGCCTTTCCCTTTTTGAAGGTGAGACAGAAAGGCATAGAATCTACTAAAGGTTATTCACAGATGCTGTGGTAGAATTCAGAAGCCAGAGGATTCACTGCCAAGCAATCATGGTGCCAGTGGTCATGGTGCCAACCATTGTCCAGCAGTTGTACTGGTAGCTGTGGTGTCTTAACTGCTTCTGTGGCACGATGGCAATTGTGCCTTGTCTTCCTTGGCTCCTGCCAAGGCCTGCTCTCAGCCTTCCCATCACCCCTACCCAACACCCTTAGCAACCAATTATTTTTCTTCTTAAATTAACTGGCATCAGTTCCTGTCATTTGCAACTGAGGATCCTGACTAGTACACCTCTCTAAATAAATGGTCTGTGGATATAAAATGGAAAGTCGTAGAAAAAGAAATACAAACTGTTAATAAGGATTGTTAAGGTATCCGATTTCACTATATCAGATAAATTACTTCTAGAAAATCACAGCAATAATTTGGGGATACAATTAGCATATTTCTTTATTAATGACTATTTGAATCAGTAAAGATGTGGAGAAATGGTAGGTGCACAAATTTATACAATCTTTTTAGAAGGCAATTTGAGTATATATACCAAAAACCGTCAAGATGTCCATAATTTTTTGACATACTAATTCTTATACTAGGAATTTATCTTAATAAATATTTATGCAAAGATTTTTGTATAAGAATATTGATTTTAGCTTTGTTCTTTAAAGTTAAAAAATATAAGCAAAAATTTGTTCAACAACATGAAAATGGTTAAGGATGTACAGTAAAAGCATTCTCTATGCACTTCCACTTAACTAACTTGCCTGACCCATCAACACTCCTTTTTCCCTCTGTGAAACACATTGAACATTTCTCATTCAGACATCTATGCACTTTCCTCTCCTGCAATTGGATGGATACTTATCAAGATAGGGATGTGTTTCTGCCTAAGCCTTTGTACAAACTTGGTACCTGCAGCTGTTATTAGGAATGCAAAAAGAAACACAAGAGTTGTTTCAGTGAAAGTTAAATTGAATGCTTTGCAAAATTTAGGTAAAAGCAAATTGCTTAAAAGAAAAGAAAAAAAGGAAGGAAGAAAGAGAAGGAAAAGAAAGGAAAGGAAGTTACTGGAACTAGGCAACAGCAATCACTGGGGAAAATCAATAAAGTCTAGAGCAGTGATTCTCAAGATTTTTGGTCTCTACGCTCTTAAAAATGATTGAGAAACTTAAATAGCTTCTGCTTATGTGGGAAATATCTGCTGATATTTGCCATATTAGAATTTAAACTGAGATTTTATAAACAATTAACTTTGAATTCATTTTTAAAATAATAATAAATCATTACATGTTAACATAAATAATATATTTTTATGACAAGTAAATATATTTCCAAAAAATAGAGTGGTGACATTGTTATAAATCTCTAATGCCTGGATTAATCAAAGGCAGTGGATATTCATATTGCTTTAGTGTTCAATCTATTCTGGTATCTCAAGCCATGTAGCCTCTAGAAAACCCTGCTGTAGACTGAGAGAGGCTTCCTTCACGTAGCTTAATGCTTTTAGGTTTTGTTCATGTTGTAGCACGGGTCAGCACTTCATTTCTTTGTGGTTAAATAATATTGCATTGTATGTCTATACCACATTTTGTTTATTCATTCATCACTTACATTCTAGATTTCTGGACACAGCAATTTGACAGTTAAACCAACTAAAACAAATAGCAAGTGAATCAGTAAAATTCAGTATCCAGGAAAATGACCCAGTAAAATGACCAGTAGCCAAAAAACAAATCTGTAAAATTTAGCTCATCAAGTCCATCTAAGACTTTTTGACTTAATTTGCATCACTGCCATGAAAATTCTAATTCCTTGCTTTCTGTAAATAGTAAAACACCATCAGACAGGCTTCTTTAAAAAGTTAGAAATAAATATTTCACCTTTTATTGGAATCATTTCTTGTTTATTTTCTGCTTTTTTAATAGAAATCAAGAATATTTCAATTCTTTCTAGAATCTTTTATCCTTCAACTCATCTGCAAGTCTTTTAGTCTAGATTCCCTCAACCGTAAACTACAGAATACAGGTATCTCTGATACTCAGGTAAGGTGCCAGTGGGAAGCCTAGTTTTCCCTTCACTGGGGCTCTGGGACTTGTGCTTGTTTTCTTCATATGTAGACATTTAAATAGATGACCTCTGTGGTCCTAACCAGCTCCAGGACTCTATGATTCTGGCTTTTTGTTTGTGTGTAGCCACCACCACCACCCCATTCCACACACCCCCTCACCTGCCACCACCCCATTCCATTCAAGTCAGGGAATTTAGATGGGACTACACTTCCTGTAGCTCTAGTGGCAGGAGGAAATGGAACAAGGGGACAGTGGCATCATATTACAACAACCCCAGATGTTTATATAGCACTCTACAGTTTACAAAGCAATTCTCCATGCAATTTCTCATACAGGTCCCCATGACAGCCCCTTGAGTAGGCCCGGCATTTTATCAAGGCAGAAACTGAGATTTGGGAAGTGGTCCAAGTTCATATTGTCAAGCAATAGGCCCTGAGGCTCCTGTCTCCTAGCCTGTGTCATTGCATCGTCTCACTGCACCACTCCACCTCACATGGCACTGGGATAGTGAAGAATGAGCAGCTGAGGGCAAGTATTGATTACTTGCAGGTGCTTACAGTGGTCACAGGATGGCTGTTCACTGACATGCCTTTGCCGAGTAGGAACAAAGGAGAGGTTGAAGATGGGAGTAAAGAGACAACTGAGTGCACTCAAGGCCAACACCACTGCACTACATGAAGAACACTTACTACCACAAGCGCATCACTTAATTGAAAGCTTCTGAGAAGGGAGAGTTTCCAAACTGACTGTGGAGGATCACTTAAACTTGGCACTACCCTTCCAGTCCCAGAACTTCCCACTGGACCATTGCTTGGTGAGTGATGGTCTTCACTCTGAGCTTCTAGGAGTGGATAAGTTGCTATTTAGATACCTGTAGGCAGGGAAGGCACACCACCACGAGTAAGCCATACAGAGAATAAGCAAACTGCCTTGCTTGGCATTTCAATCCATTTCAACACCCATTAGTTTCCCTAAAATTTCCATCAGATTCTAAGACCTATATTTTGCTAGCACTTTTATTAACACCATTCCTTCATGTACATCATCTGTGTACATGTCAGGTGTTTCACATATAATATTTCATTGCATCACACCTGTGATGTAGGCATTATTATCCCCATTTTCAGATGGGCAAATTGGGCTCATAAATATGAATAACTTGCTCAAACTACTTAGAGATAGATCTGTCTCACTAAATAGAGATAGATCTCTTTTGTTTCAAATCTATTTTCTTTATTACTAAAATGCAGTACCTCTATTTTAACACTCTTAGAATTTCAATTGAAATCTTGCTGCAGTTGAATTACACAGGACATTTTGAAGAAGTTCATATTAGTAAAAATTTGTGAACATTCTAATTTCCAAATAGGCTGATAATATACTTATGATAAATTCCATTAAAGAAATAATGAGGCTGCCTTAAAAAAACACAGCTGCAACAGGTATTCTGTCTCTGCCTCTTCATGCTGTATTTTATTTAGATTGCATAGAACTGAGGAAATCAGTAGGTGCAAATATCTTTTAATAATGGTTTTAATAGTCTTTTAGTAATGGTTTGTGATCTCAGGTCGCACCTTGATTAAATAGATATGACAGAAAGAACTTCATTCTGTCTGCAAAAAAAAACTTGTTAACCTGATTGCAGAAACTGACATTAATTTTCTCCAGTGTGTTAAAAATTGTTACATGTGACATTTTAGTGTGCGTGTTGTGTTTATTACAATTTTAGTAATAGTTTAAAGTGTATTTAATATTTTAGAATGAATTCTCCCCAAATTGATTTATAAATTCAATGCTATCCTAATTAAAGTCCCAGCAGTCTTTGAAGAAATTGACAAGCAAGTGCTAAAATTTGTATGGAAATGAAGATTTAGACTAGTCATAACAACTTTAAAAAAGAATAATAAGGTTGAAGGATTTACCCTACCTGTTAATGAGACTTACAAGAAAGCTACCATCAAGACAGTATGGTATTAGAGTAAGGAAAAATATTTATAGATTAGTAGAACAGAATAGAGAGTCTAGAAATAAAACCAAATTTAAATAGTCAATTGATTTTTTGACAGATGCCAAGATAATTAAATGGGAAAATTAGAAAAAGTGCTGGAACAATTGAATATTTGTAACAGAAAAATTTGAAACTCTACCCTTACCTTACAACACATACAAAAATGAACTCAAACTATATCATAGATTTAAACATATTAACTAACACTATTTAATTTCAGGAAGAAAATACAGAAGAAAATGTTTGTGACATCCACTTAGAAAAAGCACAAAAGCACAAATCATAAAAGAAAATATTTATTAAATTGACTTTTTCAAAATAATAAAAGTTTTCACTGTTAAAAAAGAGCCTAAAAAGACAAAAAGGCATCATTTCACAGTACAGGATATATAAGTCAAGTCATTATGCTATACACTTTAAACTTACAGAGGGTTCTGTGTCAATTACATCTCAGTACAAGTGAGGAGGGAGAGTCAAGCAAAAGACTCTGATATGTAAAACATGTATCTAACAAAAGACTTGTATCCAGAATATACAAAAAATTTTCTTACAACTCAATAAGAAGGAAACAACCCAACAAAAATGGGGAAAAGATGTGAACAGACATTTCACAGAAGACACACAAATGCCAATAAGCATATGAAAAGATGCCCAACATCACAAATTATGAGGAAAATGCCAATTAAAACTACATGAACTATTTATCACACATTTGACAATAAAGTTATTGGTGAGGAGGCAGGGCAACCAGAACTCTCAATCTCATACATTGCACATGTGAAAGTATAAAATGAAACAGTTTCATATAGGGTTAAACACATATATGTCATTTGACCCAGCAGTCTCTTATCTTCTAGATATCTATCCAAAAGAAATAAAAACGTATGTCCACACAAAAGCTTTCACATGAATAATTATAACAATGATATTCATAATAGTCAATAACTGGAAACAAAACAAGTATTGATTAGTGAATGGAAAAACAAATTGTTGTATATCCATACTATGAAATACTATTCAGCACTAAAAGAAACAAAGTATTAACACACTCAACAACATGGTTGAATGTCAAAAACATTATGCTAAGTGAAAAAAAGTTCAACACAAAGGACTATATACTATGATTCCATTTATATGAAATTCTAGAAAAGGCAAAACTATAGTAACAGAAAGCAAGTCAGCAGTTGCCTTGGAGCCAGGAGTTGAAGGAATGGATTGACTGCAAGGGGCACAAGGGAACTTTTTAGCATGATGGAAATGGTCTATCTTGATCATGGAAATGGTTACACAACCATATATGATTACCTAAATTCATTAAAGTGTACACTTAGAATTTTATCCTATGTAAAGTATACCTCAATGAAACTGGGGTAAAAAATTTTTTTAATTACTCGGGTTTCAGAAGCTCTTAAAAAGAAAATGTTCTAGCATTAGAACAGTGTTCCCTTCTGCAAAAGAGTATCAAGGAAATATACACAGAAGTTACTACAATATATGTAAAAGATTGACTTCTTAATGCTATCTGCCTTCTTTAATCTTTTTTTGTCCCTTAATCTCCATCTCAAGAAAAATTAGAAATAAATCGATTACACCTTACTTTTGGCCGACTTTAATATATACAAAACTACTGAATATTAAATAGGTTCCCAGAGAAAAAATTTTGTTACAGGAGACTTTTTCATTGGACCACAGCTGCTTAAGGTGTTTGAAGACAGTGAGAAACAGCTTGTTTTGGTTTGTTAGTTTTTTTGGGGTTTGAGGGTTTGGGGTTTTTTGGGGAGCGGGGGGCAGTGCTTAGCTATTTCATCATGCTTTCTTATTGCCACAAAGCATATTTATGATTCATCAGTCAACTAGTGTCAGGTAATTAGCCATTAATGTACTTCACCTGTACTGTGATGAAAAGAATATCACAACTTGCAAGAGATCCCCTTGAAGATGAAACTGAAAGAAATTGTGGCCACATGTTGTTTCAAACCTGTATTCATTACACCTCCTGACTGCATGTCATCCAAGAGAGGCCAAACAGATGTGTAAAAATAGCTGTTTAACAGGGGGGAAAATACTGTAAAATTGTTTATGGCAGGACAGCGGGTTCTTATAGGCAAAGTAAATTACAAATAGATTTCTCAATTACTTTTTAAAGCCTGGTATTTGATTCTTATATAACAGTCAAAAATCAATTTTGCATGGAATTTATGTGAATGCCTCATTATTAATAAAACAGCGGTTGGCGGCTGCTACTTCCTCCCCACAAAAGCAGCATGCAGTGGGGAAGCACTCACGTGCCAGGCCATGCGATCCTTTATCTTCTTATCCTCTGCTTCAGCATCATAAAAAAAGGGAGGGAAGAAATGAATTCCAAGCAAATTTTAGGCATAGGGTTCTGGCAGCACCTCTTTCAAGGGGCCTGGGAGGAGTACCTGAGAGTACTTGGTGGCAGGTGTTGGAGTAGTCCTTGGTCCCCCACTCCCTGCTCATTTTGTACCTTGAAGGATTTTTTAAAAATAAACTTCTTAAGCAAATAACTCCAGTTGTTGAAAACGACAATGACCTCCATCTCTCGTTCTATCCCCAGCATATCCCATCTCAGTACTAGAGTTCACTGTTGACCACATGAACTTGCTTAAAGTGATCAGCCAGTAGTGCTTTTTCTCCAAATGACTTAATGACAATTACTAATTTTTAAAAGAAAAGAACTCGTTCCCAACTCAAACATTGTAAGCATCGAACAAGCATATTTATCGCCAATTCCATTAATGTCCAGGACCTATTTTGTACTTGATTCATCAAACCATGAATACTCCCTTCACAAATGAAAAGTATAGTGTAATGAGTAAACCTAGCGTCTCTGGTTGGCCTTTCTTAACCAACCGAGTGACTTTTAATAGGTTATATTGTTGCTTTAGGCCTTGTCTCCTCACTAGGAAAATAAGAGAGTTTTCAAAAATGATCTGAGGTTTCCTTCAGAACATAAACAACTCTAAGACTCAGGGCAGTGAGGAAAAAGTCATTTTTTTCTTTACAAATGTGAAAAACAAAAAGAAAATTGTATGGTTTGTCCACCAACATTGGCAGATGCTCATCTTCAAAAGTTAAAGACAGTTAAACCATAACTACCTGTTATTTCTTCTATTAGGTTCACACTTCAAACATCCCAGCAGGAAAAAAGTAAGGACCCCCCCTCCCACCGACACCTCCGAGTGCTTGCGGCTTGTTTCCACATACTGATTTCTCCTTGCTTTGACTCTCTGCTCCATGAATGATCACACCTGGCAACTGTGAGCAAGATGCAGTTGCCCCCTACGCCTCTGAGTCAGCAGCTAATTAGGAATGCAGTATGAACACAATCATTAAACCAACCCAAGAAGCTGTGGTGAGATCTAGTTTAGAAAGTCCATTTGAGACAGAGGTGTACATGAAATGACCCTTTGTAGATACAGAATGCCAGGAGTTTACTGAAGAATAAAAGTCCAAGGAAGGTAAAGTTTGTCTTTAAGAACTAGATTTGATATATTATTGAGAAGCAAAGTGGCTTAAACACAATCAATATATTATGGAGTTTAAAAACACAATTAATTACATTCCCTTTATTCTTCATCTAATTTTTCACATGGTTAATCTGACTTACCATGTCTCCATTGAGAATCATATAGTTAAGCCAACTGAAATCAGTAAAATCAGTAATCTTTGGGGGGCACAAAAGAAAGGTAATTTTTTTCTAAGTCAAATTCATATTTGGGATTTATCATGCAAGTGTTGCTAATGAACTCAAAGAGAAGCTTATTCTTTGTTGACTGTAGTTAATTGAATGAATGGCCTCAGTTCTTCACCCCTACTTGTGCCCATGCCTTTGCCATGTGACTTTGCAGTTTCTCTCCCTAAAAAAGGCAAATTATTTCCTCATATCTTGAATCTGGTCTTGGACATATGACTTGCTTTGGCCAACAGAATAAAATGGAACCAACAGGTGTTCCAGTACTAAGCCTAGACCTCAAGAAACCTTACATGTTTCTGCTTGTCGTTTCCCACTTCTGCCGCTTCCATGACAAGTGTATGCCTGTGCTATCTGTGAGTCTCAGGAGAAGGATGAGGGGCCTGTGGAACAAAGCCTAATCACCCCAAACAAGCCCGAACTAGCTCTATCAAGCCCTCAGACACAAGAGAGAGCCCAGCTGAGATCAAATGAACCCTGAAGATGAGGGAGAGAAAAGTTCTAGCGTTGTATACCCCTGAGACATTGTGATTGTTTGTTATACAACAATTTCATAACAATAGTTAACTAATACACTGGCCTTCCCTAATACTAGCTGGTCCTGATGATGATGATGACATTGCCACACCTCAAGATATGTGTGACTATCTAGGCTTTCCCTACCTTTATGAGCATGTGTGATAGACTGATTCTGGGCCATTATCGTTTTATTCTTTTTGGTACACAATCTTTTCATGCTCTCTGAGTATTTTAGGCAAGGGAGTCTCAAATTTTGCTGTGCCCAGAATCACCTGGAGGGCTTTTCAAAGCACAGATTGCTGGGCCCCATCTCCAGAGTTTCTATTAAGTCAGTATGCAGTCAACCCCAGCCTGAGAATGTGCCTTCCTCACACGTTCCTAGGCTGGTGCTGATGTTGCTAGTTCCAGGACCACACAGCAAGATCCACTCCCTCAGGCCATCAAGGGTTAAGTACAAGGCTGCTGGTTCACATACCCATCTGTGTTTTCCCAAGGCACGTTTTCCATCACCTTCTCCCACCAACCAATAAATGAGTGGGGCCAGAGCCAAGATTCCACAGCCTTCCAGATGAGTTCCCTCTAGAAGAGACAGTCTCTACAGCAAACAACAAGCAAAATCCCCGAGCCACACAGCAGGGAGTCAGCACATTCTCTCCCCAAACTCACAGTTATTCCAGTGGTTTGGGAAGCTTCCTGGCTTGCATCCAGGAAGGATTTGGGAGGATAAGAGAGTTCACACTTTTCAAAGCATTTGTCCTTAAATCCCCCATCTTAGAATTTTGGGGTTTTACTGTCAGGGAAAAATCTTAGCCCCATCTATTTAAATGTGTGCAATCAGTTTCATTCTCAAATCTCCAAAGGCAGGTATTCTCATTTCTTCCCACTTGCTGGGTATGCAGTGATCCCCCACTGGGAAAACAGGACAGCTGTTGCTCATGGTGCAGCTCAACTCTGCCTGATTTCTTTTTTTATAAAAATCTTAAGTTAAATCTGAACTCATACACTTGCACACGGCTCCTTAGCATCAGAAGAGTTGGCAAGAGTCTGGGTCCTCTGAGTGATGTTTATTTGCAGTGCTGCCTCAGAAAATTAAACCAAATTAAAAAGCTGCCCCTTGAAACATAACATTTTTAAAACACAATAGGGAAACAGTAAGCAAATATAAAGAACTGGCCAGCCTGTTTTACCTTCCACTTCTTTTTTTTCAATAAAGTATGGTTTTCCTCTGCTAACTGCTATGTTTTTCTAACTCAATGGCTGTACTTTAAAGAGGGGTAGAGTTGCCCTTGAGGTGTGTGAACACTCATCCAGGAGCCTGGGGAATCTCTGGCTCTTTTCTGCTCATAGCCTGGAGTTCTGGAAATATTTCCAATCTTGTTTTATAAAAATAGTTTGACCCTACTTTGAAAATCTTTAATTTTGCAAAGATATTTTTGTAAGAATCTTGGTGCCCAATAATTCACAATCAACCACAATTTTGCCTATAATTAAAGTTGTACATTATTTGACATATTCAAAATAAAGTGTTATTTTCATTCAACAGATATTTATCAAACATCTACTATGTGCAGGCCCTGTGCCTGGTGAGACATACAGAGGTGAAAATATCCATTCTCTGCTCTCAAAGTGCTTATCATACTTGTGATGAAACAGACCTCAAAACAAATAATTATTCCTTTGTTCATTCAACACAGAAATGTTGAGTGCCTGTTATGTCCTTGGCATAGTGCTTACTGTGTAGTAGAGCACACAAGGATACTAAAGGTGGGCTTGATTTCTGCTCAAAGTTTAGACTTGTGAGGGAGTCATAGAGTCACAAAAATGGGTGATAAGTTTATGATTTGGGATAACCACGTGGCAGTCCTGTTTTAGTCTGTAACGTAAGAGAAAGCTTTTGAAAGAAGAAATACTTAAATTGAGACCTGAAAGTACAAAAAAAGATACTGAGAAAAGAGGAAGGGAAAAGGATAAGGGAGAGGAAATTGACCTGTAAATGTTGGAGATAATTTGTCAAAGAAATTAAAGAATTAAAAAGAAAAAAAATCAAGAATAATTAAAAACACACATCAGTATAATGAAAAAGCATAAAGGAGGGATTTGTAAGAGATGACAGAGACACCCAGGGCCCATCTTGAGGCCAAACTACTGTCATTCCTTCAGCAGATAAACACCAAGCACCGATTCTGTACCCGGCACTGCTCTACATGCTCAGGATGAATCAGTGGACAAAGCAGACAAAAAATCCTCAAGGAGCTTACATTCTAGTAGGAGAGAAACAGATAATGGAAAAGAAATACATCAAGTAAATTTTACAGTACAGGAAATGTTTTAAGTACACCATGGGGTGGGAGTAGCACTAATATGAGACAAAGAATGGGGGAATTTCCTAAGGAAGACAGAGGAAGAAGAAGAAAAGAATTTCAGAGAAAGGTAAACCAGCAGTTGCTGCAGAAGCTCCTTATCTCTTTTTGAGTTAGTGTAGCTACCTCGGCACCATATAGACCCAAATGGTAGCATTTGAGGAAGTGGGTCCCACGTATGGAAGGGTAGGTAGAGTTAGTCTGTGAAGATACCAAGCCGTATGTTTCATCCATTGTACATTATATCAACTGTCTCCAGTCATGAGCAGACTTTCTTTTGTACATCACCAGTGGAATCCCCTCTCTGTTAAACCAAGCTATTATCCTAATGGTAAATTACTTAACGACAACGTTTTCTTCTTGAGCTGTTTGCTGTTACTTTTCAGATATAAAGACCTTTGTTTCCTTTTTGTTAGTTTTTGTTTTTATGATCAGCACTCATCAGATACTTTACTTCTTAAGTAATATATCTACCAGATGGACAAAAGTTTCTGGATTTATGGTTAAACAACAAATAAAACAAATGGGCATCTCAGCTTCCCTTGAGCATAAATAAATGGGAATTCTAGAGGGCATGCTTTTCCTCTCAATTCTGATTTTTCCATAAACATTGAACTCTATTTAAAAAGCAACTAAGCAAAGCATGAACCTTGTGTGGATGCCAGGAACATTAGGTTTCTACTCAACCTAGTCTTGTTGCTCCTCTAGATGTGAGCAGAAATAATGGAGCTGGGTCTTTAGTTTTGGGTCTAAGTCTTCCTGGCGAATACTTACAATGATGCTTTACACTCAGGTGGCCCAATAGTCCTTTCAAGCAGCTGCACTTGCTTTGCCAATCCTGCTTGTCCTGTAGGACTTAACCCAGGAACAGAGATAGACACCTTATTCCTTCTGGATCCTCTGCTCCTTAGCTATTCCCAACCCCTCTATCTTTATCAGAATTAGAAAAGCCCTATAGCACATCTAGGTATTATGAAAACTCCTGACTGCATTTTTCCAAACCAATTCCCCTGCCTCTGGCTTCTAATTCTGATTTTTTCCCCCTATTTGAGAAATGTTCCAGTTTCCCGTCCCCCTTTCTGATCAATAGCTGGCCTCTACTTAAAATCGATTCCTTCTGCAACTAGCTCTAAATCATAGTATCAGATAGAAACTGCCTTCTGTTCAAAGGCTTAGTGTAACAAAAATAATCACAATACTAAAACAAAACATGTAACTTGCTTTTTATTTATGTAAGAAATTTGACTATGTTTTTCATAGGTCAGTGTTCCTCAATTTTTAAATATTCCATATGTCTCTATGAAAACACTGGAACATATTTGCACCAATCTTGGGATTCCAGGTAATGAGCCGGATTTCTCCAAAAACAACAAACTCCCTCTCACCCCCTACTCCCAGAAAAACCTCCCTAGTCTGAGTTTAAAACTAAAGGTATATTGATTTCTGGAGAGGTGTAACCTTCTATGTTTAAACCAGTAATTAGGAGGACAGTGTTTATACAGAGGGTCTGAAGTGCAAATGTTTTCTAGGCATTCTGGATCTTTGCAACCCTAAGTGTAGTCCCTGACCATTTGCATTATCTAGTTGCTTGGCACAAATGCAGAAGAGCAGACTGCGCTGCAGACCTGTTCAATAAGAATCTGCATTTTAACAAGATTCCCAGGTCATTCACATGCACATTAAAGTTTAAGAAGAAATGTAAATAAGATGATGTTTGCGTTCCAGGATTGTTCTTCCTACACAAAAGAGTAGTGTAGGAGAGAAAGATGAAAGGCTTATGCCGCTGGCTGTTATAGTCAACACTTGTCTTTAACTCCACGACTGTCGCAGCCTTTCACTAAATTCCTGCCTCTGACAATCAGCACATCTGGGCAGTGGAAGGTGCTGCAGCCCTCCTGCAGTAGAATCCTCCTCAGCTTCTGTTCTCAGTGCTTGGCTACAGCTCTGTCCACCGCAGAGCTCATTTGTAAGTTTTACATTATCAAATCCCTCTCCCTCCTTCTGAATCCTGCATTTCTCTCATGTTGAGAGTGCCTGGACACAGGACAAGGTGGAACAAAAAGAAGAAAGACTCCTACATCTTCTTACCACCCCCTTGACTCCAAACTTTAGTACCACCCAATAGAACTTTCTGTGATGATGGGTACATTCTTTAACTGCACTGCTCAGTCTGAGAGCCACCAGCCACAACTGACTATTGAGCGACTGAAATGTAATTAATGTGGCTGAAAAACTGATTTTTTAAATTCACTGATTATTTAAATTTAAATCTTAATTAAAAGCTTAAAATTTGTTTAATTTATTTCTTCTGTCACACTACGGAAATTTCAAGTACTTAATAGCCATGTGTGATTAGTGGACATTATCGGACAGCACAGGTCTAGATCATTCTCTTGGGATTTCTTCACTCGCTACCTTTTGGTTGATGCTTGGATGGTTATCACGTCATCATTCAATGTCCAATCACAACAGTTCTAAAGACTACAAGTGTACATGTGTGTAGGAGGGCAGAAATCCTGATATCAGGATATGACTGATGTTTTATAGTTTATATATTACATAGTATATAGTATATATTTCTATATATATTAGATATCATATAGTGATATAGTGATATCTAGTATATATATGTATTATATTATACATATTATATACTATATATTTGCATCCCTAGTATATAAAGCTCCTTAGAAACTACAGCTCAAAAGAACTTTTTAAAAAATAATCACAAAGCACTCTAAAAATGCCCATAAAAAAATGACCGCCTTGTAACAACCTCAATATGGTTGCAATCTACTTTGAGAGCTTTCTTCTTTCAGAGACTCAGAGGTATGGAAAGAAACCAGCATCATCAGCAAGCTTTACCATCAAACATCTGAATGTTTTAGAAGGAGAAATCAAATATTCTGATTGGCTAATAAGAAGTCTGAGCAGGGACTAATGGAACATAACTCTCTGTTCAGAATTTATGAGGATTCATTGTCATTTAATTAACAATATAAATATTAAAAAAAAGTTTATAATAAAAATTTTATAATTGTAATAAGACATCCTAGCACATGAATTATGGGGTGCTAATTCCCACCCAGTTTTGTTGAAGCTGGACGTGAATGAATACATTAAAATGCATACTATGTCATGTCTTAGTGCATAAAAAATAAAGTGGCAAAAAAGTGTTCCAAAATTCAAAATCTTATCCCTTTAGAAAATAAGCAAAGAAATTCAATGAAAATGTAATTTATGGAGTTTGAGTTTTTATTCATTTTTCCACTGGTAATTACATTACCCACACAAGAGACAGTTATGGAAGAGGTTCAAAAAATTAAACTATTTTTTTTAACTCTAGATTTGTAAGTTTTCACTCCTCTGCAGAGAGGCCATGTTTTTTCCTCCTAAATCACCCCATAATTTAAGAATGCAATAATAAAAATATATTACCAGTCAGCCAAACACAAGGATCAGAATTTTCTGAACAGCAGCCCTGAATCATATTCAGTATCATAATCATTTATTTATAATTATAATTATAAACTATATTTATAATGATAAGTTAACATTTATGTATATTTATAATGTACCTAACTTTGCATATGTTGCCTCAGTTATTTACAATAACCTGTGAGGTCACCATTATACCATTAACTTGTTTTACAGGTGAGAACACTGAGGCTTAGAGGGGTTGACTGAGCTACCTAAAAAGAGCTGATAACTTGGAGAGACAGGATTCAAACCCAGGCAATCTAATTCCAAAATCTAGCTCTCCAACCACACCCTACCTGAAGGGTAGTCAGCAAAATTAACCCAATGACACATAAAGAAGACTAAAGCAGACAGATTAGAACTAAGCCATCAGCATCAGGGTTTAGGTGCAGCTTAGTGAACTTGGAGTAACCAGGCGACTCTTGGAGTCTGGCAAGTCCCTCAGGGTTGAGGGGAGGCTCAGAGGGTAGGCTTAAGGGATAAGCAGGAGGGAGCTCTTTGGGGACATGATCAGAAAAGTGCTCCTGGGGATCCATTTAATGAAAAAAAATATGGCAACAGGATTTCATGACTGCAAGTGTTCAGATTTTTGAAGGTTACAGCTTGAGTTTAAAAATCTGGTTATGTCGGGGAACATTCAGAGGTTTGGTGGAGGAGATGGAACCTCCTGGGAAAAGATGCATCCCCACAGTGAGACACACCAGTGCAAGCAGGATGCTCAGTGTCAGAGGGGAAGAAGGGGTGGTAACTTGAGTTCTCAAGGATTCCAGTAGGAGCTCACGGACTAGGGCACAGGTGTGCAGCAAAGGAGTGGGTAGAGTGGAAGGGGTGGCAACAGCAGCTCTGAGAGGTCTTAGCACTGACAGCAACCCCTGTGGCACAGCTGTTGGGCTTGGGCATCATTAGCAACCAGAGATATTCCCAGTGCAAGACCAGCCAGGAAGGGGAAACAGAGGTGGTCTCCTGGTGGCCAGGTTTGCAGAACGTGTAAGACACCCCTCAGGAGCCTCAAAATTGGAGGCGAACTAGGCAGAGACGTATATCTTATGATCATGCTGATGACCTGATTTTCCTCTCCAGGCTAACGTGTGACTGCTCAGCTTCTGACCAAGGAGGAGAAGCACACAATGCCACCTGCCGACAGTCTGGAGTTGGAATGGGATGGTGATATTAGCCCAAACACAAAATTAAATGAGGGCTCCAATGTCAGACACATGATGAAATCCAAATGTGGGATATGGGAGTCCCAGAGGAGGGAGAACCCCAACACCAGGCACTTCTGAGGACCAGATCCTCATCCAGTTAAACTCTGTGACTCCATTAGCTGCTCCCTGTTAGGCTCACTCTGGAGCAGCTGAACCCTGAATCATTCTGTGGACCTTTCTTGATAAAGTTCAAACCACTGGATTCCAACCCTACCACAACCCTGTCACTTAATTTAGTCTGAAGAAAACCTGAGCATTCTGGGTCAGTTAACCCTCCACTTGTGCCTTCGTTTATATCTTGTGTTTTGTTACCTGCACAGCCTATGCCTGAACATACACCTGGGTATGAAATAATACATTTCCAGGTGAATGGATGGGGTCCAAGTAAAAAGTATTGTCTAACACAGCATTACATGCTGTTGGATCCTTAATGAGGACAATGCTAATGTCAATGATGACAAAGAGAATTCTGAGCCAAGTAAAAAGCCTGCACAAAATTTACTGTGCATTCTAAAAATCAACACAAATAAAGCCCCACTCCCAGTCTCCCTGTCAACTCACCCATCTGCTACATGCTGCCACCCTCTTCCTGAGTACTACAATCCAACCTCTTCATATTCATGTGTGAATCATCTTCAGGTTTTCTTTCCTCTAACCCTCACCAAGCAAGATTGAGTTCTGTTACTAGAACTATGCTGGCTAGTATTCTACGTTAACTGGGAAAACTGCATAAATGGCTGTAATTTCCACTATAATATATAGCAATCCTGCTCTCCAGAAATGACTCCTGGGTTTGTGGAGGGAGAGAGTGATAGGATTAGCTCAGATTATTGGGTCATTTAGAAAGGAAATCAGTAATTGGCAATCCTTACACATACTGAGGCAAGTGTCACAAAACAGAGCTACAGGCAGAACTTTAGACTCTTCAGATATTCAGACCTTGTAAAGCAGAGAGACACATAAAGAAAATGTTGAAAACTAATTTGGAGATATAAAAGTAGTGAGTAGGTTTGACGGGCTTTAAAACCCAGTAGAGCAGGAAAACATTTTGATACGAACAAGACCGGTTTTCTGAAACTTTTGCCCTTTAACCTTTCCTTCTTGCAACTATACCAGGTGGTGGCCGTTGCCTCAGGGAATCCTAGAAGAAAGGAATCAGATCCCAGGTTTAAAACAGAAAAGTTCAGAGAATACATGATCGATAAGAAGGCCAGTATTTCCAAACTCTGAAGAGAAAATGGAGCCAGGCTGGGAGGAGAGACGAGGAGCAGCAAGACTCCAGTGGGTGTCCCTGAGAAGGGGTCCTAATTCCTGACCCATCACTCCTAGGCTGGTTCCAGGGGTCGGGGATGAAGCAACAGAGTGTCCCCTGATGAATCTAGGAAGATGAAGGCAGAAAAGACCAGAGCCTTAGCTAGTTCTTGAGTTCGGTCACACCCCAGTATGAGGCTGGTGCCACTGAGTCCAAATACCTGCGTGGGGTGTCTAGGAGAAAAGTCTCAAAGGAGCCTCACCATGTAATGAAATGTTTTCAATGTAGACAATAAACTAAGCAGACCTGTTCGGACTGCCTAGCTGGACAGGAAGGACACAGTAGTGGATGCAGCTGGAGACCATGCAGGACCAAGGAGAGTGCGAGAACCAGTAGTTCAGATATGAGAGACAAAGAAAGGAGAAACCTTGAATAAACTGAGAATCATCCTGATTTGACAGAGTTCATCCTGAATTGAGAAAGAACACATTTTCTCTAGCATGCAGAATGAAGTCTTGAGATGGAAATTAAGTGTATTATATAGCACAGTCTACTTTGTTTATTAGATGTTTAATAAAACCAGGTATGTGAAAATAGCCAACTTGCTGGTTCTTTCTATTGTTTAAAAAAAACAGAAAAGCTTTTTTAGCTGAATCTCATAGGACACTTTAAGCAGAGTAGATGTTTATGAGTGAGTGATACAAAATATTCCTCTAACAATAATCTCCCCAGGTGCACTTAAAGTCTTCTTTGATTCAAGTAAGTATTTATGCATATGGTATCTCAAACACAATGCTACTGTGAATTTGAAATACACCAATATGCAAAAAAGGGAGGGAGTGTTTAAGGGTAATGAGATGTAAGACAAAAGGAAATTAAGGGTATTTATTCAAAGGAAATGAAAACCCTAACTCAAAAAGATATCTGCACCCCCAAGTTTACTGAAGCATTATTTACAATAGCCAAGGCACATAAACAACCTCAGGGGATGAATGGATAAAGAAAATGTGATACACACACACACACACACACACACACACACAATGGAATGTTATTCGATGGTAAAAAAAAGAAGGAAATTCTGCCATTTGCAACAACATGGATGGACCCTGAGTCCATTAAGTTAAGTGAAATAGGTCAGACTAGAAAGACAAATACCATATGATTTCAATTATACATGGAATCCAAAAACACAAACAAACAAACTGAACTCATATCTACAGAGACAGATTGGTGGTTGCCAGAGACAGGTGGGGAATGGGCAAAATGGATGAAATGGGTTAAAAGGTACAGACTTCTAGTTATAAAATAAATAAGTCCTGGGGATGTAATGTAGAGCATAATGTCTCTGGTTAATAATAATGTATGTTTGAAAGTTGCTAAGAAAGTAGATCTTAAAAGTTCTCATCACAAGAAAAAAATCTGTTAACTATGTGTGGTGATAGATGTTAACTACACTTATTGTGGTGATCACTTTGCAATATAAACAAATACCAAATTATTACATTGTACGCCTGCAACTAATTTAATATTATATATCAATCATATCTCAATTTTTAAAAGGAAGTTAAGGAAGATACATGCTTCACTGGAAATTTCTCTCCCAAACAATGAAGGGAGACTTCTTGGAGAAGATAATCCTAAGGTCAGGATTTGATCATTGATAACACACAAAATCTCTTTCAACCGATACATTTCAGAGATCCCCTGGCAGAAAAAGTTTTTACAAGAATTGTCAATAGCTTGTATGTGTAAGCACATTTGTCCTTTATGATTGGATTACTGCATTCTATTAATTCTTATTTTGTGGTTGGCTTTACCTTGATAACTATGTAAGTTTAAAAAGTTAAAGCTCTAAAGTGTTCTTAGACACAATGAGTAGTACATATATGTAAATTTTAAAATAGTTTTATCTCTCAATGAGTTGCTCTTCCTAGAATAAACTTTGTTAAAAGAAATAAAAAGTAAAATAAAATAATTGTCAATAACTTATAAATATACAGTGATTTCAATCTCTCTGCCTTGAAAGAATTTGCAAACCAGCAGTGATCAAGAGAGTAAAACGATGAACCATGTACAAACCTGAAAACAACTTTGTTGGAATCAAGTTTCTTTAATATCTTGGGAGACTCTAGTATCTATTGTAATTCTGATTCTCAAGGGCCCTGCAAGTTTGAGTACATTTTTGTTTTGTTAGTATCAAGTGATTAGGTCTTTGGGAGGAGGAGGCCCTCCTGCTTGATCAGAAGCCCAGGGTGCAGTTGGCCAGCAGATCCCAGTCAGCCAGCTAGCTGTAGTGAAATGTTTGCCTGCACAAGAAAATCTATCTTTTTGAGCCTGCACAACCGACAAGTAAAAATAGTCCATTTTTAAACTCAAACTGCATTGTAAGTAGACAACTTACTAATATGGGCACAATTAATTAATTATACAGTTAATTTTTATAACTATTCTGGCTCTAGCATTTGTTTCAGCAGTGTCCTGTAAAATTGATGAGAGCTTCAAGGCCTTTTGTTTTTCTTTTTTTGGACATGGGGAAGAACTGACAGGGAAGTGGGATTTATTGGTGATATAAAAATGGTTATCTAAATAAGAGGTTACTGCTATAAAATCTATCAATAAAAGTTTAGTGATTAAAAATGGAAGCGTCAGACTTGTTCCAAGTTTCCTGGCTCCTATTGAATTAGAGGAGATTTTTTAATGTGATTTTAATGGAATTTTTCATGAATAAATTTAATTAAATTTTGAGATATCTTGGTCTACTCTTATATATGACGTTTTTAAATATAGAAAAAGGATAGAAATAATAAAAGAGATAGAGAGGTAGGGGGGAAAGAAGGAAGTTACTTGCAAACAAAGAATATGACAGGTTCACTGCTGATGCTTTGTAATGTCCCTAAAACTCTTGCTCTCCAATATCAATCTTTCCAAAATGACAGTGATGTTTATAGAGCACACACAACGTGTTAAAATCTTGGGCTTTCCTGCTCCCACAGACTAATCCTAATTTACTAGGACACTAACAACAAAAAGTGTATGCAATCTTGCAAAAACTTTGATAATGAGAATTATAATAGATAATAGAGCATACCAAAAATAAGTTCATACTGTATACCCCCAAATTAAAATTAAAGTAGTAATTTAGAGGTCAAGGTTTTAAATTGACTTAAATTGAGATTGTATGTGAAGCCCAGATTGTCATGCCCTTTCTCCTCTGGTTTCTCCACCTGTATAACCTGTCAAACACTTCCCTAGAATCTATAAGAAATTCATCATCATTGATAGATTCTGGAATATGACTAAAGCTTACCTAGTCCAAATTATTCTAATTTTTAAAGTCAACCTAGCCTTATCTCAAGTTCCATAATTCTGGAACTTACTCAATTTATAAAATCTCTAATCAAAATTTGCAAATAAAAGAAACCAGAAGGATATTATTACTCATGTCACCCTCTGCATGAGAGATGGCCTAAATTATACACATGAAATATAAATGTATTGATCCATCCTTTTGGAAAAAAAAGAGCTCCTTTTAGTGGACAGTAAGATCCAATCTGGCTGAATTCCTACAAGTTCTCTGACGAATGACCAAATATCTTCCAACTCAGAAAAGTCACCCGTAACTTCCGGTGTCTTTGGGAATGTGCTAAAAGACTTTTCTTTCTGGTTTTTCTCTTTCAAAAGTTTTTCCTGTGTATACCTTGTACTATCATTTTTATTAAAATATTATTGAGTTCTTACAATATACCAGACATTGTTTTGGTGCTTGGAGTACATAAGGGAATAAAACAAATGCTGCTGCCTTCATGGGGTTTTATATTCTAATAGAGGAGACAGACCATGAACAATAACCAATAAACAAGTAAAGAATTTGGGGGAGTTTTCATAAAGCTCAACCTAGATCTATTTCTTCAACTCTTCCAAGGATTGTGAGTCAATTAATTCCCTGTCTTAAATTCCTTCCTGCTAAAACTGGCTAGGGTGTATTCTGTTCTCAGCAATTGAACCTCAAACAATATGATTAGGCAGCCTGCTTGGTGAAGTCCCCTCCCCCAACTCTCTATTAAAATTACAATAATAGAGCATATCAGTGTCCTTATTTGCAAGTAACTGCCTTGTTTAAAGAAAAAAAAAATCATTAAAGGATATTGGGCCGCTCTTAGAATTGCCTGGAGGGCTAGAGCCAAGCTTGGAAAACAGACAGGAACAAAGGGAGGCCAGGCAGCAGAAGCACAGTCCAAGGTCAGCCACGAAACAGGGTCTCTCACACTGCTGACCAAAGGCATAGAAAACGTCTGCACCTGGGCAAGGGAATTCTCTATGCCACTGGTCCTTCACATCAGTAGTTCCACAAGCCTTACCCTAAATGGATGCATCTCATTGGCTAACCCTAGGTGTTAAAAAAAACACTAAGTTTTTTTTCAGTTTCTCTAAATGGAAGAGGCTGTGCCAACTGTCATAAGTTGGCAAATTCCCCATGTTTAGGTGGAGGGTACCAAAGCTGGCCAGCTCTTCCAAAATGACAAACATCATTAACAAAGGACTTTCTCTAAATGTCCCCAAATGTGTGTCTCTTTTTACAAGGTAATATCTGCACCTTCTTATAAACCCTTTACACACCAACAATAAGATACATGGCAAGTCTTTTTGAAATTCAGACATGAAACTAAATGTACAAGAGAAAAAGGAGAAACAATCACAGAGCCCAGCATGTGGCCAAATAGGCAAGCTGTGGAAGCCCTCGTCCTTCTGGTCACCAGGTGAAGTTGTAACCAACAGTCAGGTCTTCGGGCTGGTGTCTTGCTGCCTCTGTTTTGGAACACCCGCGCCTCCTCCATCAAGAACATGTTTGAATTCAACAGAAAGCATGTGATAGATGAGGTTGAAGGTAAAGAGGGGACTTGTACTTCAATATTTCTCAATTTATCATCCTATATTGAATATATGGGAACTATTACACTATGAGAAGCCTCAGAGTTCCTATTCTTGGCAAACCAGCCCTCCCTCCACCTCACCAGTAGAATGAGCTAGGCTCTCCTCCTCTGTGCCCCAAGCAGGCTGTTCTTGCCTTTATCACATCACTCACCCTATTGTAAATATCTCCTCTGTTCACTTATCTGTCAGCCCTTCTGGACTGAAAGCACTTTGAAAAAAGAGTTTATATCTCTTTCACGAATCACAGTACTTGATACCTACAGGAAATAAGTATATATTTGTTAAACAAATGAATAAAATAAAACTTCAGTGTTGTGACCCCAAAAGGCAGAAATTAAAAATAAAGGTGATTCTATATACTTCTCAACAACCTTAGAACATTAGTCAGTACAAATTCTCAAATTTTCTTTTGCAGGTGAAGACCTTGCAAACCATGACGTACCCATGATCTTCAGAAAAAGGTTTGGAGAGTTAGGTTTGAGAGGTGGCTCTAATTGCAGGTCCTCTCCACCCTGACACCACAGTCCTTAGCTCTTTGCTCCCTTAGTATTCCTGAGTCCCAATCCCAGCATCTGCCACTCCTATCTCCTCCCCCCACTGTACCATCACACAAACCTGCTGCTCACCATCATCCTACTCCCTACTGTCCTCTGCAAGTGAGTGACCTACACCTAAGGACCAAAAATGGCAAACATCCCAAGGTTGAAATCAATTACTTTTTAAACAATCTTCTCCCGCCCCACCCCATACCTAGGATTCATCTTGTTGGGGACTTCCAGTGAAACACCTAGTCTCCCAAACACTGTTCTGAATAGCTGGAATGGAGAAGATGGTTGCCATTTTGCATAGGTTAGCTGCTGTTACATACCACACCACCCAAAACTTGCTGACTTCAAACAACAGCCCTTTGTTATTGCTGACAAGTCTTTGGTTGGCTGGGTGCAGCTGCTGACTAGGTCAGAACTGGCTGCTTTTGGCTGGGCTTGCTTATGCATCTGTGGTCAGATGATTGATCAGGTGGGAGCTGGATGGTCTTAGATGTCCTCACTCATGTGTCTGGAAGATGATCTGCAGTTGTCTGGAGTGATGAGGCTAACTGAGCCATGTGTCTCTCATCATCTAACAGGCTAGCCAACCTTCTTCACATGGTGGCAGTAGCTGCAGCCTCATGGGCAACAAAAGAGGGCAAGCCCCATATTTCTGACTGTCTCACATTTGCTATTATACCACCAGCCAAAGCAAGTCACACGGTCAAGCTCAGAGTCAGTATAAGTGGGGACTGCCCAGAGACATGGGTAGAAGAGATAAACAAATTAGAGGCCATTATCACAACAATCTACCATATACTCTTGAACTAAAGTGACTTTATTCTTCAACCTCATGAAAACATTTATCCTCAGATGTACATGAAGTAAAGCTGATACTAACTTGGAATTTGGAAGACATCTCATCATTTTTTATTTCTTTTGTGTGTGCCTCAGATGGTTAACTGTGTGCTAGAACGTGGCCTGAACATTGCACACAGCACCCAAGCAAGTGAGCTTTTGAGATCAACCAACTGTTCATCTGCATGTTCATGTGCGTGAGTCTGAGTCCATAAAAATTTTGTGAGTCCCATTCCCAGCCTAGAGCAAGGCCTAGTACTTGTGGGAGATAATTCATTTAGCAATTTATTTTTCTTGAGTGCTACTGTATGCTCTCCACTAGGGCTGGAGAAACAGACATGAAAGATCTGGTTTTTGTTCCAGTCAAGAAATGATGGAGGTCCAAATTAAGATAGAGGCAAGGGGATGGAACACAGGGGCCAGAATTGAGAACTGAAGGAGGGAAAATCAACAGGTCTTGGGATTGACTACAAGTGGAAAGGGAGTGTGAGAGAAGACTCAAAGATGACTACTGTGTGACTGGGTGGGTGTAATACAGAGGGGAGACAATGTTTCCCCATATCACAACTGTAAATAAACAATACACAGTTTCAAAGCAGCTACTCTATTGTTTTGATGACAAATGTAACTAGAGAAAAACCTACCCCAATAAGCATGCATGACTTTCCCTAGCTCCACACATTCTAAAGAATCCTTTAAATTCACAAGTCTTCAATATCCTTGTAATTGTCTTTTCAGTGTCTACCTTATACCATCTCAAACATGTAATCAAAACCAAACTTAGTAAAATTATTTTTCTATAGAGTAATATATTTTTATTGTCCTTGTCCACTGCTAGAAGCCAACAATCTCTTTTATTGCTGTTATCTTACAATCATAAAAGCTCTCTGGTTGGGTTATGATTGCTTCAAATGAAGAAACTTAGTCCAGGTAATTTCTCACGACAGAAGTCCATGAGGAAAGGTTAAATCTGAAATCAAGCGTATCAGATAATGCATCCAAGTTCAGACATTTGATTTAAGGCCTATCCTTTCTAATGAGCAAATATTCGGCTGCCCCATTGAAACCACAGATACATTCATACTATAAGGTTCAAAGCAGTTTAACTGTATACTAACTTTCCACCTTCATCTTCTGGAGAAAAACATCAGCCTGCACACAACTCATAATAACAAGAAGGATCGGATACTAAGATCCACGAAAGAGTAGAAGAAATCAATGAGGACATGAGCATCAAATTTCTCTTAAACACCAGGTTCTAGCGAAGTTTTTCTTTGTGGTAAAGGACCACAGGAACAGCTGTCAAAAATATGGTGGTGCTAACCCTTTAACAAATTAAAAAGCACCATCTGCACGCACTGCAGTGTGGATAAGCAGATGTGCCCCAGTACAAAGCCCAGGGAAGAGAAAATGGCTTGGCAATGCTGAGGTTAACGGGTCTGAGAGCAGACAGCATATGTTTCTCCAATAAAAGGAGCACTCCACTACAGAAGCCAACAATTTGTAACGTTTATAAATCGTTATTGAACCTGCAATGTACTTCTAAATACCTGCATTCATGTTTTCAAAGTTTCTTTAAGAACAGTAAGTAGATCAATTACAGAGGACTACTAGTTCAGCATCTTTCTATGTACCATTAGTTGTTCAGTTTAGCTGAAGAAGGTCCCTACACTATCTTTAATCTGTTTCTTTTTTCCCCATTCAGTAACGCCTCTCATTAAAACTAACTCTTTTGAAATATGCAACACTGGCTAGCTTGTCCCACTTGCTAATGGTCCTGAATTGATTCTTAATTAGTTGCAGTTTTGGAAAGCATCCAATTAAAATAGAAGGGGATTCCAATAGTAGAAAAGAGCCGGCTGGTATGTGTTATGCTCTGAGTTGCTGATCTTTGCATTAAACTTGCTCAGGCAAAAGGCAGCTATGCAAAATATGGCAGGATTCAAATCATACTAAACATGTTCAGGTTTTAAACAGAAACCTTCACATGGTAATTTATCCTCTAGCCATAAAACATGATCAAAGAAAGGCAGCCAAATGCTGTTAGAAAAATTACATTCCTTCATTCCACTTTCTGCCTCTTCTTCCTAAAAGGACAGGTTACTAATTCAGGAGAAGACAGCAGAATCTTTTCAATAAATTACACTATATTTTTATTTGCTGCATATTTTCCAGTCCCCTACTTAAATTCCAAAAAGGGAGAGGAAGCCTCAGTGTGGGGAGAATTGGCGGGGGTGGGGGTAAGAAAAAGTAGAGGAGGAAAGTCTCTAGGAGGCTAAGTAGGATATTTTCGTACATTCTTTCCCAAAACAAAGAGTTGCTACCAGCAAAATTCCCAGTGTTGTTTATGAGGGCAGCTGGAGGTCATTTGACAGGTATGGCTTTTATGGTTCAGATTTAATTATAGAAAAGCAAGGGCTCAGGAAAGCAAGGGCTCAGGAAGCCCAGGCAGGAGAAAGACTCGTGCCACTGCTGGTAGGTGACAGTCACATGACGAGCTTTGTATTCAGCAGTAATAACTCACTGCCCGCTGCAGGGTTGGAGCCCAGCTCTCCTATCCCCTGAGGAGTTTCTACCAGGCATGGATTCACAGAGACTTTGATCTGCAGATTAACATGATTAGGAACACAGGCTTTGTCTTTTGCAAACATCCTCAGTCCCTAAATTTGTATCCAATGCAAGGTTTTGCCTATGTTTATTTGCATAATGAATTGCAGTAATTAATGCACACATTGTTTTTTTTCAAGTCTCCCTAAAGGCTATTTCTATTTTTAATTTATAAAAAATATATCCCATTCCCTTAATAAGAGACTGCTCTATATTTCAGAGTGTATACAAGAAGAGGCACAATCAAGCAAACAACAAAAAGATGAAACAGGTAGATGATGTTAAAGACTGAATTAAGCAAAGTCACTTTTTAAAAATCAGTAAGAAGAGGCTTTTCCTGTGGAATTTCAATTATCTGCTCTGGATCTGTTCAAATATTTCATCAAGCTCTTTAAAGAAGCAGTTATTTGAAGTATCCAGTATTCACATGGATAAATATCTCCTTCCTTTTAAACTAAGCCTCTTTCCAACTCTTAATGAACAGGTATCCGGTGCAAAAAAGAAGGAGATGAAGAACTGAGTTAAATCTGAATCAGATAAAATTGTTGCAGAATTTTAATGTCATTTTAAGAAGAGGTTGTATCATTTCTTCCAACATCTCTGACAAAACAGCATTTAAAACAGAGAGCTCTGGAGAGAGGAAGAGAGAAAGAGAAAGAGAACGCCCTTGTATCAGCTGCACCTTAACTGAAGTATCCCCAGGGCTTGAAATGATGGGATTTTTCTTCCTTCAGAAATCATTCTTTTTTTGCAACAGACTTCTTAGTAAATGCCAACAGGAAGAGAGAATTGTGTGATACAATCCGGTATTTATCTGGAAGTCATAGGTAAGGAATAGGGGAAAACCTCTTACGGCAGGCATTTGGCAACAGCCCGGTACAGCTCAGAAGAAAGGAGAGTTTGGAGACACACGCAAACTAAAGAAATACCTGATTAACCTTTCGCTGACTCTGAGCCACGTGATGCGCAGTGAGGCTTCTTAGAGTGATGGCTTTAGAAGAAGATGTTAAATTTAACCTCTGGCGCAATGATAAATTGACAATAAAAAATTCAATGGCTTGGTAATTACCAATCACTTTGGACATCGGCAACATTTTTCAGTTCTGTCACTGCGCATTGGCACAAAAGCTTCAGCTGAAATTCTCTCGATCTTCCTCTTTTTAACTTTGTTTTCATGATGCAGATTAAATCTGCCACCCTATTACTGATTCATTTTCCTAATTTTTCATGTCTGCACCATGCCCCAGCTGCACCAGACTGATAATTGTGGAGCCCAGCCCTGATGATTAACATCAGAAGAATTAATTATGCCTGCCATTAAAATTCCGGGTTGCACATGGTGATCAAGAAAAATTAAGTTTCTCCAGGCCTCTAAATCATTTCACCTTTGCAGGAAAGGATAGTGCCTGGACAACCAGGCTGCAGCCTGTGTTCCTGCCGAGGTCGAAACCAGGTTGAATGCCCTTTGTGTAATTCAGCAGACGCCTTCACAGTTATTTTTTCCAGGATTTGGACTAAAGGATTTAATGCTTTGAAAATAAAAGAAACCTGAAAGATATTCTCTATCCTTTGCTTTGAGAGTGGAGAAAAATACTTTTCAGAAGTTTAGCTGCTGCTTCAGAAATATGTTACACTAATTTGGAGATGAATGCATCCTGTGGAAAAAAGAAGTGTGGGACCCTTGGAAAGAGTTGGTGAAATGAGGGTGGAAAGAGGTCTAGCTTTACAATCATTATAAATGGGAAGAAAGGAATGTCCATTCAAGGAGGTAAAGGCAGGGACAATTCTTGGAAATAAATTGATAACAGAATAAAAGCAGATCCTCAGATCTTTAGGCTAAATAATAATGAGTAAAGGAAGCCTGTTGACTGATGCATTTCCAAAATGACTGTTGCATGAGAAACTCAATGTATTCAGTCTAGCCTAAGGTACAAAATTTACTGGAGCTATAAAGAGCAAGATGATATGCATTTATCATGTTCTTTTTCTACTCTATGTTAGATTTTTAAATTACCATAATAATGTATATTATAGGCATGGCTTTAGAAGACTACAAAGGGAGTCATATTTTGATGAAAGGATGTAAATATCTTATACCAAATGGTAAATCTCTTGTTCACCTCTATGCAAAGAGTATGCATAAGCTATGCATCACATCTGTTTCATTTATTATATTTAAGAAGTGATATCACAAGACAACTATTTCAATGCAGATACTCTTGTTAGTTTTTACTGGCAATAAATTTACATAGTCAAGTTAACTATCCACCCATCCCAGGTGAGGTGGAGGGAGTGGGGATAGGAAACAGTGAAAAATTAATTCTACCTTTCTAAAATCCATACTAGAAAGTTCTAGAAGCTAATATACTTTAAAGCTGGCTCATTTTCACAGGAAATCTTGGGCTGTGACATGATAAAATCCCAAACTTAATGATTTAGCAGCTTGTACCGAGTATTATATTTCTTGAAATGACTGCCTTCTGTGCTAATTACCCTGAATCATTTAATAACATAGCTTCACAAATGATGAGTTCTGCATGCAGGGTTACCTGCAAATCTATTCACCTTGCAAGCATTTTACAAACGTAATGTAACAAAAATTAGAAAAGTCTATTGAAACACCACAATTTGAAAAGTCATAAAATCTGTTTAGAGGACCAAAAAACAAGAGAGAAAAGCTGCAGGCTACTTAAATTCCTCAAACTCTTCTTCACTGTGTACAGACTGACTTTTTAGTATCCATTTTTTAAATAATTATATACAAATGTCTCAGGAGGCCTAGAAACAGAAGGAAAAGCTGCCCCCAAACATTCATATCTACTCCAGATTAAAGAAATTAGAATGAAAAGACAGAGCAAATAATAGAATATATTCTGCCTTTTCAACAGCAAATACATTAAAGGTACAAAAACATGAGAAGTGATGGAGAATATGAAGCAGTAGGTGGAAGAAAGAAGGAAGGAAGAAGAGAGGAGAGATAACTGAAAATATGTGTATAAATCATATAAGCACCAAGATTGCTTGATGTAAAAATAGATAACACTACAACTTTCTGATGATCAAGGAAAATAACTCAGGACAATAAAAAGGGTAACATAAGAATCACATCAAATAACAGTGAAATGTCTCATGCTAACATCACTATAGAAGAAAATCAAGATGGTGGCTCAGGGGAAATGTCTGAATTTTTCTTATAGGTATTATAAGAAGCAGTGGATTTGGAGGGAAAAATACTCCCAAGTGCAAGAAACAATTAGAAAATAGATGAGAGGCTTCCTGTAACTATACTGAATAACAAGAATGGGACAAAAAGATGCAAAGACTTCCCACCTACATTCATTTTTCCTATCAAATAGACTAATTTCTTAGTAAATCCTAAATATACTCTCACATCATTCCTTTTTATTTGTGGCAAAGAAAAGAGGACATAAGAGAGAAGTTCAGATATTATAAATAATTAAATTTTGGTTTTGTTTAATATATCACCTCTAATGTTTTGTTGGCATTTGCTACTACAACAGTGTGAATGCAAGGACAAAGTATCAGCGTGTGTGTGTGTGTGTGTGTGTGTGTGTGTGTGTGTGTGTGTGTGTGTGTGTATTCCTATGAGTGAAAATGTTTTACAATGTTCCTCTAGGTTTGGGAAAGGGATTGAGGAGACCGCAGTGTTATCCAGCAACAATCTATGAAGATTACATGTGTAGGGTCTTCCAGTCTAAAAAACTGAACTTATCACAAAATGATTCAGGTACATGAGTTAATGAAATACATAATCATAATAGTGCTATTCTCTAATTAGGAAATAGTCAACAGTTCACATAAATTAATGAAACTTGTTACTAGTAACCAGTCAAATAAAATGTTTAGTTTTTTTCTACTTTGTTAATTCTCCAGTGCTGTTGTAGCCAATACCAATGAACAAAAATTACAGCGAGCAGTGAGGACCTCTGCATCTCTGGTAGTACACTGTCTCCTGGTGGGATGCAAATAAAACACACGAGGTCATGAAGCATTATTGCTGAAACTGTTTAACCTAAATCTAATTGAGCTTTAGATCTAACTCCCAGCACACAGGAAAATACAAAAGATTGAGGAAAAAGTTAAATGATACCACAAGGAAACAAATCCAGAAAACAGAATGTGATAATGCAATTGCAGTTATGTAGAAAAATGTCATGATCGTATGCGGGAACTCAGGAATATTTAGAGTAAAATCTAACAAATAACTTTCTTTAAAATCGTTTAAAGATGAAATATGGCAAATTTTTACATAGGATGGATTTATGGTTGTTCATTATACAGTTGACTCTTGAACAATGCAAGGATTAGGGGTGGGAACCTTCCAGGCAGTTGAAAATCCACCTATAATTTATAGTGAGCCTCCAAATCTGGGGTCCCACATCCACAATTCAACCAACTGCAGATCCTGTAGTACTGCAGTATTTATTATTTTTAAAAAATCCATGAATTAGTGAATCCATGCAGTTCAAACCCACATTGTTTAAGGATCAACTATACTCTCTGCTTTTCTGTATGTTTAGAATTTTTTAATAATAATAATGTACTAGGTGTGGTAGTCTTGGGAGGTAGATTTTACAAAAGATGGTTTGATCTGAGTAACAACTAAATTTAAGTAGTTACAAGTATGTTATAAGTAATGTTAAAGTAGGGTCAGCCCAAGCCACTGGAAGTCATTTGAAGTATCAGAAGAGTCTGTGTAACGGGTCAGAGAAGATATGATTCACATAATTTTTTCATTTGAAAAGTCTTTAGTTATCACCTGGTCCAACCATGACATTTACCAACTAGGGAAGAGAAATCAAAGTGAGGATGTTGCTCATTTCATGGACCACCAGAGGCAGAAGCAATTCTCTCAACTTGCAGCCTACCCGGCTTCTGCTCCATCCTATTCTAAATCTAAGAGTCCATGGTTCTTCCTTTTAACGACAGTAAAGACAAATTATACTTGTATACATTTTGTAGCTTTTGATATACTTTTCATACACTATTTTTTAATGCTTCCAACATTAAGAGATAGATCATTTTACAGATAGGGAAACTGAGGTGCTAAGAGATTACGCAGCTTGCTTACCATCACAAAGGAAAAGGCTTGAAGTTGAATCAAAGCATCTCAGAACTCTGAGATCTGTGCTTTTGCATTATTCTATAGGTAGCACCTATGCTTGTAAAATGACAAGTGCCCAAGATCTGATTCCCCAACAGCCTGGTTAGGGGACAATATTTTGCAGCAGCAAGTTTCATATGACCTTTACTTGCACTATTAAATAAAAGTCAAATGCATAATATTATGTAACAACCCAATGAAGGTAATTGGCTAAATCGATGGTTCTCAACTCAGGCTGCACTCCGTAGATTCTAGAGTACAGCCAGATACTCTGGGTTTTCTAAAAGTGCCACAAGCTGAAAAATAAGAAAGGGAGTCTGATGTGCAGCCATGATTTAAAGCCTCTGAGATAAACTACCACCATCCCAGTGTGTAGAATTCTGGAGGTCTAATTGATCTAGGGATAGAATTTCTAAATCTGTAAACGTGAAAAACATAATACACCATAGATGAACCTTGAAAACACTGTGCTAAGTGAAAGAAGCCATTCACAGAGGACCATAAACTGTATGATTCCACATATATGAAATGTCCAGAATGGGCAAATCTGTAGAGATAGAAAGCAGATCGGTGGTTGCCTCAGGCTCGGGATATAGGCTACTTTGAAGTGATGGCTAAGGGGTTTGGGTAACTTTCCGGGGTAATGAAAATGTTCTAAAGTTGACTGTGGCAATGGATGCACAAGTGTGCAAATATACTAAAAATCACTGTACACTTTGGGTAAATTGTCCGGTATGTGAATTAAATCTCAATAAAGCTAATTTTTTAAAGTGAATGAATTGCATGTCTAAACAATCTCCCATTTTCACTAATTCTCTCCCCCTCATGTCTCAACAAAAGCTGGATTTGTGCATTCACTGATTCAGCAAATGTTTTCTAACCACCTTCTATATGACATGCTCTGTTCTAGGAGTTGGGGGATAACAGCAAATACAGCAGACATGAGTGCCGTCCTCATGGAATTAATGTTCTAGAGGAGGGAAATAGACAATAAACACGTAAATAAATAAAGGAACAATCTCAGATTGTGATGTAAAACGAAGGAAACAAAACTAGGTAAACTAATAGTGTGTGGACTGGGTGTGTGGGCCACTTTAGATGGGGTGATCAGTATAGGTATCTTTGAGGAGGTGACATCATGCAACCATGCAGAGATCTGGGGCCTGAACCATCCATGAAGAACAAACGTTTTGAGGCAGTAACAGGCCTGATGTCTTCAAAGAAGGAAAAGAGGGCCAAAATGGCTGGCACCAAGTAAGCAAAGCAGAAGTGGGAGATGAGCTGGAGAGGCTGGCAGAGTCCAGGTCACATGGGGCCTGAGAGTTTGGGTGATTACATAGTATAATCTAAACCAGAATATGCTTGAGAGTGAAAGAGGGTGCTTTATTAATTACATAGGACATAGGGACAATAGGTACCAACTAGGGACTATATCACAGATAATACAGAATGCCTGCTCACCCTACATATAGATGAAGATTTTACTCTAAAAGGCAACGGAAAACTGTTGATGGGTATTAAGCTAGACTGCAGAAAGTTTGAAATTATCCTCTCTAAGGATGCCCCAGAACTAATTCTTCATTCGGAGGATTAAGTATGGAAATGGCAGAGGCAGGCATCTGTATGAAAGCTAGAGGGACCATCTCACCACATAGGAGGGAGGCAAGGATGGGATGTAGCAGTCCCTGCAGCAAGACAGCCAGGATTGTCCTCCTTTGGCAGCTTGTGGTCAGTTCCAAGACATGAAAAATGCTCAGTCCCCAGGGTTCTGTGACATACAACACAGCAGAAATCATTTTGACTTAAAACATTTTCAAAACAGGTGTTGCTAGTCATCCACGCTAACCAGGGAACAGCTTAAAAAACACTCCTAAGCTTCATCTGACGCAGAGCATGGGAATTCTGTCACTTCCCAGGCGTGAGCTATAAAATGCATTCCCAGTTAACTGCTTGGAATCATATAACAAGTTTACAGAGTTTGGGAGCTTGCCTACCAAAAAACAATCATTTTCATCTTGTATGGGTAACACTGAATTGTTCTTTCGGGCCCTGGTTAGATACCAAGGCATTACTGAGTAAATAAGAACCACCTAGCAATAATCAACCATTTTCACTCATAATAATTGCTTTGGAAACATAATTTAGGAAAGGTTAGAAGAATTCAAATTCTAAGAAGCATTCTTAAGGCCTCAACAACTCTTTGAAAGTGGGTTAATAAGATTTACTATTTATTGAGCACCTATTATGTAGCAGGCATTATGCTAGATACCTTTCTTGCTTTTCCATCTATAACTCATTACTACAAAATTGCAAGAGGGGTGTGTTATTCTCATTTTACTGATGAGGAAACGAAGTCTCTCAAAGGTTAAATTATTTCTTCAAAATCAAATCCTTAAAAAACTTCAAACTGAAGTTTGGAAATGAATCCATGTTTATTCCCAAATGCCTTGACCTATTCCCTTCTGATGAAATAAAACACACTTTGTTGTTTATATAAATATGCAAATGTTCCACGTGGGTACCATCGTTAAAAAACTCAGTACTGTACCTGAAAATCCAATAATGTAGAACAAATAAATTAGGAGTTATTGTTAACATTTCAGTAGGTTTTACTTCATTGATTCTTTTAATAGCAACCTTTCCAGGTGGCTTTATGACTTGCTTTACACGTTTTCCATTTACATGCACCTATTCAGAAATGTATCTTCTGAGTGTCCTCAGGTTTAGATTTATAACCCATTCTATAGCATATCTGTTTTTGTGTTTCCTCCCACCTCATCCCTTCGTGCACAACATTTATATACCCAGGTGGTTACCATAAAAATCCCAGGGCTTTGGCAAACATGCTGAAGTTTATTTAAACGTTATTATTAATGGTGGCTGGTGACATATACATTTATTCAACAAGGCACTTCCTTGCCCTTAAGGCAAATTCAGACTTCTTAGCCTGGTTTACCAGGCTCTTCACACTCGCCCTATGTCTCTGATTCTAGCTGCATGCTGCAGTCACCCAGCGGCCTGTGAGACAAAGGGAGAGCTGGGGGACTCTGACAGGCAGGTGGCAGGAAGGGTATACTGGAGCAGGGGGAGGGGTGCGGTGCAGACTCAAAGACCACCCCCCTATTACACAGAGGCCAATTAAATCAGACTGGGGGTGGCGTCTGGGTGTAGCTTTGTTCTAGATTTGCTTGCTTATTGTTTACTTGTTTAATTCTCATTGATGCTCTCCTGAAGCCAGGATTAAAAACCTCTGATCCCTGCCCACCGGCCGGCTTGGCTCCCTGCTCTCTTTTTCACACTGGAAGCTGCGGCCCACAGATGTACTCTCACCTCAAGGTGCACAAAATCGTCCCTATGCCTGGAACACTCTCTTCCACAAGTCTCCTCTAACAGGCCTCCCTTTGGAAACATGATCTAGGAAGGTTCCCCTAGTCCCTAAAAACCAGGGTAAACTCAAGCTCAACCTCAACCCTCATGAAGCACTTACTCAACTGCACTGAAATTCCCTATTTAATCTACTAGCTACCTTCCCCCCCAGCCCCCTGTGGGCTGGTTTGTCTGCATTGACCTTTGTATTGCTGGTGCCTAGCTCTGAGCATGGCACGTAGGACATGCTCAGCGCACTATGTAAGAGAATGAGTGAGGAATGAGTCCTAGTTCCCAGTCTGAAGCAGCTGGCCAGGTCATGGAAAATGCCCATGAAACACCGCTGGATGTGTTAATGCCTCCAGGAGTGCACAGAACATGCTTTCAGGGGACAAGCTCTCACCTGACTGCTTCATACACATTCTTCACTCCTTGCCTTGTTTTTGGTGACTTGTTGTATTCTCATTCTCAGACACTGGTGTTGTTTGAAAATCCAAAGCAACATTCATCAAGAAATACTATATCTAAATTCATGCTTGTCTCATTGATGAACCATCTTTTTTAGTGTAAAGCTGTCTGCATTCTCTAGTAGCCTGGCTGTGACCATGTCCTTGGAGCAACCTTAAGAAGTAGATGTGAGAACGCCATCTTTTAAAATGATTGTATTAATACCTGTGATTATGGACAGAAGTACGTTTTGATGTTTTCCTCAAAATTAAAAACAGATTCATTCGTTTTTTAAAAAACTAATAACTCACAGCAAGAATAAACAAATGGGACCTAATGAAACTTACAAGCTTCTGCACAGCAAAGGAAACCAGAAGTAAAACAAAAAGACAACCTATGGAATGGGAGAAAATTTTTGCAAATGAAACTGACAAAGGCTTGATCTCCAGAATATATAAGCAGCTCATATGACTTAATAAGAAACAACCAAACAACCCAATCCAAAAATGGGCAAAAGACCTAAACAAGCAATTCTCCAAGGAAGACATACAAATGATCAATAGGCACATGAAAAAATGCTCAATATCACTAATTATCAGAGAATTGCAAATCAAAACTACAATGAGGTATCACCTCACACCAGTCAGAATGGCCATCATTCAAAAATCCACAAATGACAAATGCTGGAGAGGCTGTGGAGAAAGGGGAACCCTCCTACACTGCTGGTGGGAATGCAGTTTGGTGCAGCCACTGTGGAAAACAGTATGGAGATTCCTCAAAAGACTAGGAATAGACTTACCATATGACCCAGGAATCATGCTCCTGGGCATATATCCAGAAGGAACCCTACTTCAGGAAGACACCTGCACCCCAATGTTCATAGCAGCACTATTTACAATAGCCAAGACATGGAGACAGCCTAAATGTCCATCAACAGATGGCTGGATAAAGAAGCTGTGGTATATTTATACAATGGAATACTACTCAGCCATAAAAACCAACAACATAATGCCATTTGCAGCAACATGGATGCTCCTAGAGAATATCATTCTAAGTGAAGTAAGCCAGAAAGAGAAAGAAAAATACCATATAAGATCGCTCATATGTGGAATCTGAAAAAACAAAAACAAAAACAAAAACAAAAAAACGAAGCATAAATACAAAACAGAAATAGACTCATAGACATAGAATACAAACTTGTGGTTGCCAAGGGGGTGGAGGGTGGGAAGGGATAGATGGGATTTCAAAACTGTAGAATAGATAAACAAGATTATACTGTATAGCACAGGGAAATATACACAAGATCTTATGGTAGCTCACAGAGAAAAAAATGTGACAATGAATATATATATGTTCATGTATGACTGAAAAATTGTGCTCTACACTGGAATTTGACACAACATTGTAAAATGATTATGAATCAACAAAAAATTTTAAAAAATTAATAACTCACTAATAATCTAAGATTAATGCCTTTATCATCTTTTGTTTATATCCTTTAAAACATCTCTATGTGTACATTTTCTACATGTATAAATACAGATTTTCATTATATTTTGGAAAAGTGAGAGCACAAATACAGTTTTGTAGCCTATTTTTTTTCCATTTAACAATACATGGGGTATATTTTTTCATGTTAATAAGTACATACTTAAATCATCATTTCTAATGCCTAGAGGTGATCTGTGGTGTCAAACCATTAATTATTGAACCAACCACTATCAGCAGTCATTTAGATTGATTTCAGCTTCTGTTATAAACAATTGTGTGATGGATATCGTCATGTATACATTTTATGTCTTTATTCAAGTATTCCCTTCAAACAAATTTCCAGAAATGGAATTCCTGAACTAAGGGATTTACATAGCTTTAATTCTGACCTTATGCTAAATTGCCAACAGAATATGCTAGACCAATGCTTATCACTATCAAAAGTTTACAAAAACATATTCTTCCCAATTTTCCTATCAGCAGTAAATATTTTCACAAAAGAAAATCTCTATTGCTGTTTTAATTTGTAGTTCTTTGATTATTTATAGGCTTTAATATTCTTTTACATAGTTTTCTGACGTGTATTTTTCTATTGTCATGTTCACATTATTATTAATTTGTAGCAGCTCTTTATATATTAGGGATGTAATCCCCTTGTCGTATGTTGTAAAAATCTTTTTCTAGTTTTTGTTTATTATTACCTTTGTTTGTAGGTTGTGTTTTTGTTGTACTATGGTTTTGTTTTTAATGTAGTCAAATTATCAGTCTTTTCCTTTATGTTCTTGGCTTTAGTGGCATGCAATTTAATATGTTATGTAGTTTCTGAGATTTAAGATGGATTTCTCACTTTGTCAACATCTGGAAATCAAATTAGAACTTTTGAAAATACAGTTTTGACTATTTATTAAACAAAAATAGTTCTTTTCACTACCAGAAAAAATTTAGTGATGACTAAATATATTTATTAACATTTTTGAAGGGAAAAAAATCAATCTTTTCAAAATCCTACCTGCCAATTAGTAGGTGATACTTTGCGTCTTTTACATTTATTACCTGAAGTAATACAATCCCAAAAGAAAACTCTAATTTGGTCAGAAAACTATTTTACAAGCTGTTGCAGAATACGGATGCAAGTATCACAGCTTCAAACTGTGAGGAGAGATCCAGCCAGAGCTTGGCTGGAAATGTTACCATAATGACCATATACGGATAAAGCAACAGAAAATCATTCACTCTCATTGGCAAGTGAAGCATTCTAGGAAAGTTCCTCTTTCTTTTTCTGGGGATGCTACATAGGAACCCCAAAGTTCATGAAGGATAGAGTGACAATAACGCCACAGCCTGCTGAATGACCTCCACACATGCACACACCATTCATTGATGAGGACCTGCTCAGTGAGCCAGGATCTGGTCCCTACAGGCCCTCCTTTGACATGTTGTTAACCCAGACCCCTGGTCAGGAGAGTACAGCCAGCTTTAAAATATCCAAATTCCTTCTGATTTCATAATGCCTGTTCAGCTCCCTTTAAATTCTGCAACAAAATTCTTCTCAGTGGGTCATAAAATAATGGATTTATGAATGCCAGCAACAACTTAAATTTTTCTTTATTAAATGAACACAATTAACAATAACAACAATAATGAAATAATTGGGGCAGCATGAGTCAAAGGAACCATTCCCTGTAACAAAAACAGCTGCGTAAGAGAAATCTTCATTTTGATCCCTTGAGAATATAAAAAAAATTATATCTGTCTTTTCATTCTTTGTATTCTATTAAGTACTGTAAAAATATTAATTAATAACAGTCATATTCACCACATTCACAACTGTACCCTTACCAAAGGAAGAAACAAATGCCCTGGCAACTCCTCTCCTATTGGGTCCAGTGATTGTTAAATAAATGGGAGTGCTGGGCCAGGGATAAAGGGCATCCAAAAAAACAAAGAGTCACTGATACAAAGATTTGTCATCCATAAGGAGGAGACGAGAGACTTGAATGGGAAATAATTACATGATAGAAAATACAACTAAGAAGTTAAATCCTATGGTTCAGGAAAGAATGAGTAAGTATAAGCTGGGGCATAAGACAGCTCAGTGGAGAAAACAGAAATTGAGCTGGATGTTAAAGAATGAGTTGACAAAAAGGAGGGAGAAATGCTGTCCAAGGAGGGAAGAAGGTAACAGCTTCAACAAGAGCAGAAAGATAGAAATGACCATGGTCCATGAGCAAAACATGATTTTCTTTGGGGAGCCATTGAATACTCTATTACTGAAAGGAAAGACAAATGTATAACCATACAGGGAAGGAGTAGAAAATAAGACAGGGAGATGCAAAGAGAGTCTTGAGGACCAGGATGAGAAGTTTCATCAGGGATGAGTAGGCTAATCCTATCTCATCTCCCAACTTCCCAGAGCCCAAAATGGAAAGCTTATTTTTTAAAATACAAAAGTTGCTTTATAGAAGGGGCAGGCAGAACAGTATGTTTATTGAACACATTGCTTATTCCTCCCTTACTGTATGTCCACCTCCCATTATACCTGAATGATTACTTTACACAGGGAGGCACTCAAAAATAATTTTAGAATGAATATGCAAATGAGCAAATAAACTAATGAACAAATGATGAAGAAAATTTTGATGAGCTTATTATATCTGGACATGAACTACTGGGGTTTTAGGGGATGGGAATTAAAAATAGTGCGAGAAAAGAAAACCAGCTATTAAACTACTGTAGAATATCAATTATAAAGTGATAAGGACCTAGATTTAGGAGGCAGGAATAGGAATAAAAACACAGACATTAATTTGAGAAAATTATGGTGAGTCATTAAGTGATTTTGACTCATTGCTATTCCCATCTAACAGCCAGGTCAAGTTTAAGTGGTCTGATCAACTGTTATACTCATTTATTCACATGGAAAATATCTATCAAGCACCAGGCACTCTTCTGGCCCCAGGGGCCAAAGTGAAATTCAAATTTATTTTCCTCAAATTTCTGACTGATCACATAAAGCCCTGAACCCTGACAGCCTAACGACTCGTGTGCAGTTGGCCATTATCACAATAACCATCCCTGATTACCAAAATAACCTGGCATTTATTAGGAGAAAGGTTTGAAAGAGTGAATTTTAAGGCTGAGTAGCATCAAGGCAGTCCCAACTGTGTATATATTGAAAACATTAAACAAGCAATTAAGCACTTCATCTCCAGTCACTTCACATTATTTATCCAGGTGAGACAGAATCCTAACCAGACAGAACGTTGTTTTAGGAAGCATGAATTCAGATAAAATTGTTAAGACAGCAAAAACAACAACCACCACCACCACCACAACCACAACCACAAAAAAACTGCACAACAACCATGTATGGAGACTGATTCAAAAATTCTCTAACTCCAAATGTGGACATATATAGTTTAAATTTGATGTTCTTTCAGTCATTTAATTCTGCCTCTAGGCTCCACCAATCACATGCCATTCTTAACATTTATATCAAGATTGGATGTCCCAAACATCATTCAGCAAATCATTCCTCAGGGGAATAAAGTTTAATAATTCCTTCTGCCCTCCTCCTCCCTGATCTCCCTTCTTCCCTCCCTCCCCACTTCTTCCCTTTTTTCCTCCCTTCCTTTCTTATCTATTGAGTGCCTATGACTCTTCAACATAGTCCTGAGTTCTGGGAACTCCCACAGTGAACCTAACATAGTCTACTGGTTACTGGAGGGCCCCTTTGATCAGAGCCAGCAGTTCCAAGCCCTCCAAAGTAGAACCCCACCCTCCCCTAGGCTTATCTCTTGATTACTCCCCCAAACCACCCACACCTCCAAATCAGACCAACAGAGCTTCACATTAAACTTTAAATTCTTGGAGTTTTTTTGTTGTTGTCTCCTGACACTTGGTCTTTCACCATCCCCTTATAATACAGTGCCCCAGTTTGACATAGTCTGACCTGGGTTCAAATTCTAACTACATTTTTCTATCTATGGTATCTTGAATAAGTTACTTAATCTCTGGGACCCTCACTTCCCTCATCAGGTAAATGAAAATAATAATATGTACATTTCCAGCCCCAGTGTTCATAGCAGCACTATTTACAATAGCCAAGACATGGAAACAGCCTAAATGTCCATCAACAGATGACTGGATAAAGAAGATGTGGTATATTTATACAATGGAATACTATTCAGCCATTAAAAATGACAATATAACGCCATTTGTAGCAACATGGATGTTCCTGGAGAATGTCATTCTAAGTGAAGTAAGCCAGAAAGAGAAAGAAAAATATGTACATTTCCAGGATGTTGAAAAGATTAAATGAGATAATGCATGTGACAGCATCCAATAGAGGCTTTGTGATGATTTTCTGTGACGATTCCAGCTAAAAGTGAGCTCTCCTACCAAATTCCCAGAGCATGGTTATACCACTGCACTTTTGAGCCACCTCTAATTATTAGTTATTTTTTTGTGTCTATCTGAACTCCCAGCTTAGGACCAGCAGATGTCCCTTTGTGGCTTCTTGATACCTGAGACAGAGCCTGACACATATTTGGTCATCCTGAGGGGAAGGGGAGAAGAGTGGTTAATGATCCTTGACACCTCATAGTTGGCATTAGTAGTTTAAAGATTCTGCTGAATTTGGAGAATCACCTAACATTTAGATTGTTCCTCTGAGCTTTAGATAATAATGCAAGGGGAGTCTCCTCAGAATAACTTTCTTCTTTTACTTTTGTTGTTACACAGTTTAAATCCAAGTACAGAGACTGAAAATATTCATGTTTAAATACTACCCACTTCATTTCACATTGCTCTTCACATACAATGGCCCATGAAACAATCTTAAAGATCAAACCAAAAAGAGAAAATTTTTGCAATACAACAGGCTGTCAGAATAAGAATCCAGGCAGGAAGTTAAAAAGGTTAATGAAGAGTCAACCCAGTCTATAATCCTTCAGTTGAGCTAGCATTCTAAGACAGTGACTAGCACCATCACAAGAATAAAAATCACAAGTGTGTGCCTTCAAAGAAATAACTGAGGCTGAGGGACTCATTTTGCTAGGCCATTGCCATGGCCAAACTTGCTCTTATTCCCAAGCAAATGCAACTTCAGGAAACCTGTGAACTTCTATGAGCTTCTTCTTCCTCAAGAAGCTTCAGACTACTTTACGGAATCACTGCAGTAGTCAATAGTCCCCTGCCTCTTGATTTGGAGTAATTTATGGCCCCTAAATCAAGGACCTTCCACTGTGCAATAAACTCTTTCCTAAATTATAACAAAAGTCATAACTAAGTTCACTCAGACTGAGCAATATGCAACCCAAAGCTCTCAGTGGCCCCTATGCATTATTTTAGAGAGGCTAGAATCCTGGCTTTTGGGCACTCCACCCAACAGCTCATCACTCCCCGGTGTGGTCCACCCCCTTGTGCCAGGAATCCAGTGATGACACACAGTGGGAATTGCTGCCCACTTGGATCAAACTCAGAGAGCATCCTGCTTCTCTGGTGAATGGACATAACTGCTGTACAAGAGGCTGAAAAATGACCAAAGGGAACCTTTTATTTTTTTTATTGAAGTATAGTTGATTTACAATATTACATTAGTTTCAGGTGTACAATGATGTGATTCAGTATTTTTACAGATTATACTCCATTAAAAATTATGACAAGATAATGGCTACAATTCCCTGTACGACATAGTTGTTTGTATCTCTTAATCCCATACCCTGAATTTGACCCTCTGTGACCTCTTTCACCTTTGATAACCAAAGGGAACCTTTTAAAATATACATGTATTTAATTACGATACAAGCTCATTCTGAGTTGTAATTGCTTCACGTAGAAAAAACCCAAGGCCTTCTTCCCAATAGAGAACTCAGACTATGAAGGTGACTGGAACTAAGGATAGGAACGGGTTGGCAAGATTCTCAGGACACGTTAGGATGTAACTACTTACTCGTTTTTTTTCCAGGAAAAGCCCCAGCAACAGAGAAGGAAACCCCTCCTTGCCCCTTTCCAGTAAATTCTCCTCATAGCACAGTGTACCTCTCCAGAGACATTTAGAGACTGCCATTCATTTAATTGCTTGAAAAGTTCGAACCAAACAAGAGTTGCTGGAGCTCGGCCCTGTTTGTTGGCTGTCTGCAGATTTACAATCTAGCAGTGTGTGGATCTTCCGAGCCAAAGTGTTAGAAATCTAAGGGGATCATTCCACCTCTCAAAATACAATGGGCAAGAATGGAAAAGCTTCAGAGTCCCCAGAAGGCATCAAACCCAATTACGTTGCAACACGTGTGCAGCCCTTTAAGCTGCTCATTAACATTTGGAAAATTCTTCTGGTAAATGTCTTCATATCCAATTTAGCCTTCTTTTCCCTTCTCTCCACCACCCTCATTTCATAGACGGGCCACAGTAATGAGCTACATAAACGTAACTCTTTAAACGAAGAATGTCATCACTTAGGAATACAAGAGAGCGGTACATGTTGTGTATGTCTACAAACTGCAGTTGCTGTCTGTTAGAGTTTGTAGCAACTTTTAAATCTGTCAACACAGCATGAATTTCATACTAAGCTCCTTCCCAGTGCTCGAGCCAGGAAGCAAAGGGGGAACAGGCTGTATCATTTATGGGCAGGCTGGTATTGGGTCAAGTGTGACATCACACTCTGCTCCCACCATAATGAGGTGAAAGGCTAGGCTGCGACAACGTGGTACTTTGTTTATTGGGAAAATTTAAGTGGGGCTGTATTTCAATTTGTGATAAAACTGAACCAAAGGATATGGATTACAGATTTTTAACAGCTCCAAACAAGAGGAGAGTGAAAAAGAGAGGAGCCATCTAGGAACTTAGTGAAAAATGCCAAAAGTCAAAGGATCAAAGTAGGCTCCAAGCAGGCTGGTCCCTTGGCATTTGTACTGGGCCCATTGTCTCAATTAAAACATTAGCACATCAGTCAAGTGTCTAATTTTATTTCTTTCCCATGATTAATATTTAAGCAGGGAGGAGAAACCAGACCTAAAATGTGTGTCTGTGTGTGTGTATTTAAAAATATGCTTACCAGTGGGGAAGAAGGGGAGGGATAAATTAGGAGTTTAGGATTTGTGGATACTAACTACTATATATAAAATAGATAAACAAGATCCTACTGAATAGCACAGGGAACTACATTCAATATCCTATAATAACCTATGCTGATAAAGAACATATGGAAAATACTATATATATGTATTACTGAATCAATATGCTATACACCAGAAACTAACATAACACTGTAAATCAACTATACTTCAAAAAATAAATAAATAAGTCCTCTGTTTAATACTTTAGCAGGCCTCTATCTTGATCAAAATTTTATATTCAAATGTATAACCTCACATATGTTCTCTAAAGTCTTCTTTTTTGGTTCATACTGATATTGGGTACCATGATCAATCACTATTTCTCCATATAATTACCTACAACATTTAAATTTATGAATAGCCTACTGAATACAACATTGTGTAGTAAGATATATTTGGCAAATGAGAGAGAGGAAAAACTTTCAAGACATAACTTTATTTAGAATTAGGAAAATTTTATTTAGAATTGCAGCTAAATACATTATGGTGTATTTATCACACCTTGAGGCCGCATCCTCAAGGCGTGCCCAGTGTTTGGGGAATGACTGTGTCAACAGCTGACTATAAGGCAAGGCAGAGTAAAATGAGGACCCTGAGTAATACAGGTGTTAATGGCAACCCAGAAGAAAAAGCCATTAAATCCACCTAAAATTGTTTTATCTTCTGCTGAAACAACTCCTACTCCCAAACTTGTCCTGCATATCAATAAGCAAAAGGCCTGAGACATTCCTGTTGGGATGGGACTTAAGTCCCCTCTCAAGTGAGAAGAACAGAAAGACCCATCAAATTCTCTGGAGGAGGTTATTTTTCAAATTGCTCTAAATAGTTCTTCTACTTCATGTGAGTGAGACATTTATTCTAAGAGAAAACATCCATTGTAGGACTAAAAATCTACCATTACTCTTTTGTTCTTAATTTTCTCAGCTCTAATCAGATACAACCTAATAGAATTGGGCCTATATTTTACCAATTCTTCCTCTTGACTTTTTTCAAATACTGGTTGCTTCCCACTTTTAGGAATTCCGAAGTTAATTGGACTCACGCTTTTTCCCTAATCATGAACCTATTAGAAACCTTGCCTATATCCACGGTGACCATACAGTCCTTCATCAGCTATAAGTTAACACCTTCTTAGCTGTTTCCACTTTCTGCGGATGCTCTGCTACCTACAGATGCTTAGCTAGGGGAACAGACTACCCATTTTCATGCCCCATCAACAAGGTAGTTAGACTGCTTGAAACTTCAAATAATCAGAATAATAAAATGATTAAGAACATGATATCTAGGATTAAAAAAAACTGATTTCTAATCTCAATTCTATTATATTTATCTGTGTTACCTTGGACAAGTTATCTACCCCTCTAACCTTAATTTACTCATCCATAAAATGGGAAGAATAATAACATCTACAATAAAGCTGCTGTAAAGATTAAATGACATGTACTAAGTGCAACACCAGCACATGGTAGATGGCCAATAGTTAGTTGCTGATGAAATAATAATTATGTAATGATAAGAAGATGGTAATAACAGTTATATTATACAATAACCATATATTATATCATAATCATTCTTGGTAGGAACTCATTGTCTAACGTTGTCCAAAACCACGGTCCTTTCTCCAGTTAATTCTGACCCTAGTATTTTCAATCTTTCTACCTGTAAGGAAAAAAAAAACAGTGAGAAAGAGAAAGACAATGGAAACAAAATGTAGAGACAGCCAATCAGTCAGCAAAGTGCCCACCCCATGAGCATACAATCAGCACCAGCTGTAGTCCAATTAAACTTAATCTAGTCACATGCTCATGTGCTCCTCAGAAATTAGAGGAAATCAATTCAAATGCTAATGAGAAAGTCCATAATTTATTATCTGCTGAGGAATGCATGTTACATTAATTTTAACTGTAAACAATTATTTTTATTGCAAGATTAATTACCCTATCTTATACAACTTCCTTTTTTCATATTCTTTTAAGGAATTAGTTTTCAGTTGCTGTTTTGTGGTTCTGTCACAGTTCTTTAGCTTGAGAAAAGTATAATTAATTTAGGGATGCTGCAAATGTTGTTTTCTATTCTTCTGCCAAAAGAAAGTGGGATAAATGGCTAGGTTAAGCATGGAGAAAAATAGCTGCGGCTTCTGGCCAGGATGAAAAGACATTAAAACTCAGAATGGAAGTAGGGGGAACCAAACAGAATTTAAAACATGAGTTAATGTTGGTCACTTCTGACCACAGCATTTCCCAAAGGCTTCAACATACAAGTATAGACTTCAAATTATTCCTAAGTCCTGGAAAATGTATGAGCTAAAGTTTTCATAGCAAGAAAGAGACTAATCATTTTTTCTTAAAATAGCATCAAGGCTGCGACTTCTCTGTACATGCTGGGTGGGGTGCATGGGCTTTTTGGTTTTGGGTTTTTTTTTTTTAGTAATTCAGGAATGAAATTTGTGCTGTCAGGATTCTGCTCCCTTGACAAACCTGCCCTCACTCTTACTTGGCTTTCAAGGTGAATGAATGTTCAATACAGTGGCTTGTGGGAAATTACTTTTAAACCAATCACTTCTCAATGTGGAGAATAGGACTTTAGACAGTGGCTAGTGCTCATAGGGTTGAAAGTGAATATTCTACTGTTTCTGACAAATCATTTATTTACTTGATTCTTATGTTTTCTAAAAGTTAAAGAAGCTCATTTCCTCTATAAGCACAAGTAGATTTACCATTTTAGAGGTAAATATTTATGAAATACCAAAATCTATTAGTTTACTTCATTGGGTCTTTCTTAATTTAAACTTTCAGTGAAAGCAACTGCTACTCATCAATTAAAATTAAACTAGTCTAAATTAAATCAATAGGCCCAGTTGTTGATTTCAGTGGGAATTTGGTTAGAAAATGGATAAGGAATTGAGCCCAGAGAAGATTCAACTGTTAATTACTTGTAAAAGTTTTGGCTTAAAGGGTAATAAGCATTTGACCTAGGAGTGGAACAGAGGAAGAGGTGCTGTTCATGAAGACCCTGGGCCACAACCCTAAGTCAGGTTCAGCCGTGGGTTCTTGTCAAGGGGACAGAAACCCAGTTATTCCTAATGTGCTTCAATCTGACCCTGTCTGAGAACTATAGCCAGGAAGGCCATCAGGCACACACAGCAATCAGCCGTGCTGGAGCAGACAGGATGAAAAATCATCTTTCCCATGAGCAACAAGCTCTCAGCACTCTACACTGTAAATTCAAACCAAAAAGTGGGGGGGGGGGGTGCCCTTTTTACATGATTTCGTGATTTCTATTGAATATTTTCAGAAGTCCCTACCCGGAGAGCATGTGCTACTTATCAGAATCACATAGAGTGGCTACAAAAACCAGGAAGTGGTTAGAAGGGACAGGCTGTGGTGCTACAGGTGACACCTGGTTTTAATTTGATTGTCAGATGTCAGAGGGCGGGCTTATAAGACCAAACCTCACTGCTACTCCAAATCTATAGGGAATTATTGCTGATTTATTTTAGCAAAGAATGTTTCATGCTCTTGATTTCCATTCCAATTTCTCTGCTTAATAAAATAAGATGTCACATGTCAACCTGCATTGTAGTGAATTATTTCAACAACCCAAAGCCATTCAAATCCACTTGAAAACTTGCCACAAAGCCAAGATCTGTCACAAAGCATTAGGATTAGTTACCCCTGGAAAATTCTCCTGTATAAGACAAGCTGATAGGTGGCACACAAGAAGAAAACCTTGAAGGATTTCCAAGCTTTTCACACCTAAGAACTCTGAGTTCAATACGCATTATGGTTCTATGGTTCCTTGAATTACTCAGTGGCTTGATTTAAATTCCTCTGTTCTTTTGACTAGACCAAAACAATCTTATTATAGGCCAAATTTGTGACAGACTTTCCAAGCTTGTAGACCTGTGTGTCAAGTTCCACAAAAATACATGGGAAAGGACCACCTTTAATTTCAGAGATTTCATATAAGAGAAATTTGCATTCCATTAAAGCTTTCTGATTGATGAAGAACAGGACATCCAAGCAAGATGGCCACAAGTCTGCATTTTGAATGTTTGTCTTGCTCTGGGCCTGTTTCTTTGTAGTGGGGAGCAAGGGGCACATTCAAGTGAACTCTACTTCTAAGTGGCAAGTGGGAGCATCTCCAACTCTGATCAATTACAAATGTATTTCACACATCCCAAACCAACGTGGTTAAAGAAGAGACTACTTTGGGGAGAGTCTATGGATCGTAAAAGTGATGAATGAACCTAAGGAACCCCATCTGTTAGTGCTTATGCATTCTAGATTTAATGGTACAGCTTCAATGGTTTACCCCAAAACACTATTCAAGAGGGATTCATTTTTTATGGCAAATATGTGTGGAATGTCCTGCAGAACCACAGGATTTCATCTTCCCAATGTTTATGTGTATGGGAACCTACAGAAACACAGAGATACTGCATGAAGCCTCCTACTTAAACTGGTTCTTTGACTACTGGGAAGCAGTAAGCCCTAAACATCACAGCAGAAAATATTCTCTTTCAAGGTTTCCAAGATTGGAGAAATTCAGTCTTTAAAAAGACAATGATTTGGATCTGATACAAGAAAGCATCCTTAGATCTTAAGCTCTTTTGAGATTCACCAATCTTTGCTCATACTGGGGTCATTCAAGTGTTCTCATAGAGCAGTGCTCTGGCAGCAGTACATGCCTCTGCTGGCCCCCTCCATCTTTGGATGAGCTGCTGGACTTCCACCTCCAGGCCCAGCTCCATCAAGGTTCTAAATGGACTCCCAAATGTCAATGGATAGAATATAGGATGTCTGGGAGCTTCAGTGGGAGAAAAATTATTTTCACTAAATTCTAGATTTGGTATTCCTTGCATTGTCAATGTAGATAATAAGCCAGAACAAAATTAGCACACATGGGACTTACAGAAATTATATTCTTTTTTCATATCACTATTATTGTTGATGCCACTATCTCAAAATACCATTTACACTCATCACTACTTCAGAATCCTGGTGGTTATCAGACACATTGCTATATTTTATTTTTAATCTATTAATAAAGCAAATATATTACTAATCACAATTTTAGAATATTTTTATAACTGTATTTCAATATAATTGGCTTTTCTTATACTTGTAGATATTTTATTTTATGTACTAAAAACATTTTTCTGAGAAAGGATTTATTGGCTTCATCAGACTTCCAAAGGAGTTCATGGCACACACACAAAAAAGATGAACTCTGACCCTAGAATGACTCTAGAGTTCTTATCTGGCCATTACCACATAACCCAGTTCTAAAAAAATTATTTCTATCTGGTCCTAACAAGTACTGCAGTTCTAGTAGCCCAATCCTTCTATTTTTCCTGCTTGAACCTCTATCTTAGAAACTTGGTTCATTCTCTGTTCCTTCCAGGATTGGGCCCTCTGATTTGCTCATTCATTAATTAATTCATTCATTCCATAAGTATCTACTGAGTGTCAGTTATATGTCGGATACTGTACAATGTGGTGGAGACATAGTGCAGAACAAGAAAGACAAGTTCTCTGTTCCAATAGAGCTTAGATTCTTGTGGGAGGATGGATGGATGGATGGATAGAGAGAGAAGAGAGAGAAGCAGTTAGGTAGGGAACTATGTAGAAAATTAGAATAAGTTAATGTCACAGAAAATGGTTGGCCATGTTAGCATGACCTTTCTGAGATATGAATGGTAGGAGCAGCCATTTGACGTTCAGAGAGGAAAATCATTGGAGTATCTGAGTGATCAGAGAAGGCGAGGGTAGTTGGAACATAGCTCTGAGGCAGAGAGTAGTCATAGATGAGGCCAGAGTGGAAAGAAGGAATTATTTCATGAAGGGTGTCCTAAGTCAGGGTAAGAACTTTGGATTTTACAAAAGAGCTGGGCAACCATTCAAGGGTTTTAAGCAGGAGATTGTCACAATCTGATTTATGTTTTTAAAAAGATTGTTTTGGCTGCTACGTAGTGAACAGGCTGTAGAAACACAAAAGTGAAATCAGAGAGTGAATTAGGAAGCTAGTGCTGTAACCTTACAGGACTAGATGGTAGTAGAAGAGATGGAGAGTGATGAACTTAGGATATGTATCAGGCTGGGGGGCAGCAGGAGGCAGTGCCAAATTCAAGATAATTTGAGGGAAGTTTAAAAAGTGACAATTTACAAATGTGTGGGTTGAAGATAAGGAAACTAAAAGGGATAGCACAGTAGCCTGAAGCTGTTAACCTGAGGCTTAAAGGGAATGGGAAGTGAGGTTACTGGAACCCCGCAGGAGGAAGTGTGCAAAGATGGCAGCCTCTAGAGGAGCTCCAACCCGTGGGCAGGGGGCACAGTCAGCCCTTGGCTACGTTACCACTATGGAAGGCCACTGTTGGGAATAAACATGCTGACCGCCCCCCTTCCCTCTCTCCAATCTCCTATGAGGACTCACTGTTGGCCAGAGGGAAAGCAAGTCCAATGATGAGTCCATACAGAGTGAAGAAAGATGAGTGATTCTGGAGGGGCAAACTAGATATGAAGCACAGGACGTGTTTGGAGCTACTGTGGAGAAAGCCACTGGATTGTTCTTGCTAACCTCTCCACAGAGTATTGCCAATGAATCCTAAGCTTCCTGTCTGCCTCTCTGCTCAGAGTGCCAGGTCATCAACACCCATCAATTGTGACAGTTATCTCCTTGCATCCAAGTTATTTGTTTACAATAATAATTTGAATAGTGCCCATTTAATGAAAGATTGTGATTAGTGAATGAATGACTGGCCCCTTCCAGGTTCCTCTGTTCCCCACACCTATAGGATGTGGTTATTCCATGTCTGATCTCCCTGACACCAACTGCTGTGCAGGTAACAGTACCTCCATGTCACAAGTTGTGCTGACACACTGGCCCTCTTCCAGTTCCTCAGATGGGCCTATCACAGGGTTCCTGTCCCACCTGTTGTCCATTTCTAAGTCCTAGTCTCTCCCCTTTTCACCCCCTCATATCTACTGTCAACCTGTTCTGAGATGATTACCTGGATATTTATAGTTTTTAGCCAAAGAGACCTAAATTCTCAGGAATAGCAGATATATGGCTTCCCCTTTGAGCTGTTCTGTATCAAATTAGCACTCTCACCACTGTCTTAGAACCTTGGTAAATGCATACACATATATATCATATATATCTCAAAGCCAAAGACACATGATCTGTTGCTGCTTTCAGTGCTTGAGGATGCCAGTGTTTCATGCTGACGTGTCTCATTGTATAAATGTTAAAACCGGATTTCCTTTAGAGATATAAACTGAGCCTCTGCTTTAGCTGATGAAAATGAAATACCAAATACCCAAGCATAAATAACTTATTTCTGAAAAGAACAAACGACTTCATACTTATCAACCCCCATATCTTGCCTGTCTGGTATGGTAGCATGCACAACTTTTCAGCTCTCCCTTCAAAATGTGATAAATCTTCCCTCTGGGGCAAAGAGTATATCTCGGTACTTATCCAAAGAAAGAATTTAACTCTTGTCTACATGTTAAAAAAAAAAAAAGTAGGGTGAGAGGAGGAGGGAAAAGGTAACAGATTGTGAAGGATTGATTACTAAGGCAAAAAAATCAATCTTTAGACTTTGATGATTTAACCAGCCACAAAAGCATAGAAATGTATGAGAAAGCCCTGATTGATTTTTAGCTCCGTAATCCTTCCCACCCCATCTATTATCCCACATGGATCATATTAGCCGTCATTATGACTAAGACAAGATAGGACGCTGACATCCGCCTGACATGATATAACTGTAAATGGAATCGGCTTATACACAAAGGCTTTTACCTGGTTATTAATAGTGTTCTCTGTGGGTGATGGACTGGACTGATATTAAAACCTCCGTCGGCTGTGTGGAGCCATTGCAATTTGATTTCAGTCCAAGAAGCAGCTCTTCAAAGTAGTTATTGCACAGTGCCCTGACAAACTGCTCGAGTATCATTCCTGGATACTCACCCTTTTAAAAGGCTCATAAAATACTGGGGGCTGATGACATCTTGTTGGCATTGAGGATTCCAAGCTACAACTGCTAAGCTAAAAGACATCAAGTATGTTCACAAACGCCTTGACGACGTCCCTCGTCTTCACCACCACCAATGTGAATGCCAAGTAGAGGAAAATTTAGGGCGGATAACTTTCAGATGACACGTATGATAGTAAAACATAGATGAGCACATACCGAAGTATTAAGGTCACTTGGTGACTTTTGCTTGTTTCATTTACCTCCAATGAATCAATGCAAAATATTTCGTTCTTAAGCAACCATTTACTTTCTCAGCTCAATAAGGTTTCTAACCCACTACTTCATTTCTAACCAAACCAAGGGCTAAATTAGAAACAGAAATATTAGATTTAGAAGCAATTCCAATTAGGAAGCCCTGACTTTCCTCCTTTTATTCAAAAAAAAAATCTTCTTTTACTCAACAAATATTTACTGAGCCCTTACTATGTACCAGGCATTTTCTAGTGAGTGGAGGAAAAGCATTGAAAAGGGTCTCCTTGTTCTCATGAGGCTAGCAGTCACTGTCAACCCTAGAACATTGTTGGGAGACACATAAATACAATTGTTTATTATGTCACTAACCACTTGTGAACTCAAAGAACCTGACACTTTTCCACAAACTCTGCTGGCCTCCTCCTGCCCTTGAAGCCAAATATGGCAGTCAAATTCTGAATAACATTCTAAGACACAGGTAGGCAGGTAGGAGGGACACCTCAGATATAAAATTATTGTCTTTCCTTTTGGAAAGTGGAAAATATCTTCTCATTTATAATGAGGATAAATTCGAAAATTCCTGTGTTTGGGAGTTATATTCTGGGGATCAGTTGTGAGAATTAAATAAAATTTTGGATAGACAGAGAGATCACAGAATTTAAAACAATGCCTGTTGGAATGGCCATCATTAAAAAGTCCACAAACGACAAATATGGGAGAGGATGTAGAGAAAAGGGAACCTTCCTACACTGTTGGTGGGAATGTAGTTTGGTGTAGCCATAATGGAAAACAGTATGGAGATTCCTTAAAAAACTAAAAATAGACTTATCATAAGATCCAGCAATCCCACTCCCATATATCCGGAGGGAACTCTAATTCAAAAAGACACATGCTCCGCAATGTTCATAGCAGCACTATTTATAATAGCAAGACATGGAAACAACCTAGGTGTCCATCAACAGATAACTGGATAAAGAAGTTGTAGTATATTTATACAATGAAGTACTACTCAACCATAAAAAATAATAAAATAATGCCATTTGCAGCAACATGGATGGACTTAGAGATGATCATAGTAAGCAAAGTAAGTCTGACAGAGAAAGAAAAATACCGTATAGCACACATCTGGAATCTTTAAAAAAAAAAAGACACACATGAACTTACTTACAAAGGAGAAACACACTCACAGACACAGAAAACAAACTTATGGTTACCAGGGGGAAGGGGGTGGGAAGGGATAAATTGGGAGTTTGAGATTTGCAGATACTAACTACCATATACAAAATAGATACACAAGTTTATACTGTATAGCACAGGGAACTATCTTCCACACATCGTAGTAACCTATAGTGAAAAAGAATATGAAAATGAATATATGTATGTATATGTATGAAACATTATACTGTACACCAGAATTTGACACAACATTGTAAACTGACTATACTTCAATTAAAAAAATAATTAAATACGAAAAGAAAAGCAAAGCAAAGAAAAGAAAAGAAAAAGCCTGACATATAAGATTTCAAAAATGTAATCAGTGAGGAGGAAGATGCTAATGATGTTAATGATGGTACATTCCAGTCACAGGATGACACAGTATCATAATATCTACCCCCCACCAACTCAATAAGATTGAGGCAGAAATGGTACAGATATATTCTTATGCTAGTTTAGTATCTTATGAGTTTTCCAGATGCTGGCATGTTCCCACCAGTGAGTAGCATTTTCTTGGACATGCATTTGCTCCTCCTGGACTACCATTACAGCAGCCAGTGCTAAGCCAGAGCACTCTTCTCATCTGTATCCTCTGACAAACAGATTCAGGGCCTTGGATGTCATTCTAAGGGTGATTCTTGAAAGTTCTAGAACACCTGAACCAGGTGAGCCACCTCACAGACACCAAAACACTGAGAAAAAAATACTCTGTCCAGAGGCAGCCCCAGTTCATCCCTGAAGCAGTGCACACTGTTAGTGGGCACCAGAGGGACAAATGGTTTTTCAGTCTACCTAAAGCTTTGAGGGTGGAAGGACAGTGCCTAAATATTACACAACTGCCCAGAGACACACTGTGTCTTAGTCTCATTGACAGTGCACCTGTTGCTAATTACACAAATGGTCATTGTCCACGAGCACCTCACTGGAACTCTGTTATTTAACAGCTGAGATAAGGAAACTTCTATTTTCTTGAGAGTCATATACAGATTTGATGGAAATGGAGGCACAACATTCATTCTGAGCTAGACTCCCAAAGAGAGTGACCATCACCTATATAATAATATAAGTTTTTCCAGTCTGAAGCTCTGAGCTTTCTGGAAAAACAGTCAGGTGTCATCTAAATTTGTTTCCCCTGTTACACTCTTTCAAATCTATACTTTTCCTTAATGGCCCTCCTCACAGTCCATTATGTGTGTGGGTGACAATTTCTGTCTCCCTACTGACCATAAGCTCCCTGAAGGCTTTTGTTCATTGCCATATAAGGACCTAGCACAGTGCTGGGCACATAGCAGTCACTCAAAGAATAATTGCGGAGTGAAAGAATGAGTAAGTGAAATGATTTTGATTCATCAGAGTCGAGACTAGCTATACATTTGCTTGTTTTCACAGGGCCACCCTCACATATCACTAAAAATACGTCTTATTATCTCTCCCTGAGCCCTTCTGCTGTGTAAACAACATTAATGCAGACACTGACACCTAGATTAATGAAGGGAAGCAATTTATTGAAATGATATTTGGTGTAGATGTCATTAATAGCTCTCTTTTAGCACAACTGCATCAGATTAGACACATTCTCCCCCCAAGAGCAAGAAGAAAATCATTTAACTGCTATTCTGCAGCTGTTTATAGGAAGCCAGCCCTCTATGAATTGTTAAACTGGCTCTGAAACAACTGTGAAACTCCTATGATTGCTCTTCATTGATGCTGTTTTGTCTCTTGTGAGAAATATGTCCTACAATAAATCACGCTGTTGTGTCTTTAGTTTTTGGTGTTATTATCCCTTCTCCCCTCTCCTCCACATTAAAGATGCTTAGAAAAGTTGCAATAATGAGACAAGGTCAGTAGAGCTCCAAATAACTGTATCAAGAGGGTGACATCCGAAAGGCAGCCTTGAAAACTAAGAAAAGGGCCTGGTGGGTCTGGGTGGTTTTGCAAATGCACCAGGAAATGTGTTCTTCCACAGATTCTTAGAGTTAGAAAAGTTAAATATACACATTAGACAACAAGGCAAGATTTGGGAAAGATCATACCTATCCACCCACTTCTTGGGCCTCATAGACTAATTAGCAAATGGTTCCCTTCTAGCATCAGCTTCGTATTTCTGGGTTTTCGCTCCCAGCTCCACTGATAAAAAAAAAATCTATACGCTCAGCTCCCCGCTCCCCCAACCATTCTGAAGCTCTTTCCTCCATTTCCTTAATGATTATCCACTCCCCTTCCATACAACAGTCCCTACTGGTAAGCAGCCTTCCAGACCCCACTGGCCACATCACTACATGGTGACCCACTCCTCTTTAACCAGTTCAACTGTTAGAAATCTCTTTGTGTTGTATGGAAATTCCCCTTCTGATAACTTTGACCTGTTAGTTCTAGTTACGCCCTTTAGACCTACGCAACATAAACTGATAATTCTTTCCTATACACCTCCATCTAGAGTTGGATTTTGTTATCTTTTCTTAATAAAAGAAGCTCCAGACCCTTTCCCCTTATGATTAACAGACTAATTGGAAATATTTTACTATTCAATGGGATCATTCATTTCTGGAATAGATACATGTAATATCATTAAGATCTGAATTCACAGGCAAGAATTCTCAAGTCAAATCTTTCATTCTGTTTATGAGAAAAAATCAGATACTTTCAGAGAATTATTTAAGAATAAGGATTTCATTCTGCTGTTTGTGACAACATGGATAAAACTTGAGGACATGCTAAGTGAAACAAGCCAGACAGAGAAAGACAAATACCCTATAATATCACTTACATGTGAAATCTGAAAAAGCCAAACTCACAGAAACAGAGGGTAAAAGGATGGCTACTAGAGACTGGGGGCTGGGGAAAATGGAGAGATGCTGGTCAAAGATACAAACTTCCAGTTATAAGATAATAAGTTCTGGGGATTCAATGTACAGTATTGTGATAATTAATAATACTGTATTATATACTTGAAAGTTGCTAAGAGAGTTGATCTTAAATATTCTCACCACAAAAGAAGAAATAATAATAATAGAGGTGTTAACTAACACTATGGTGGTAATCATTTCAAAATATGTAAGTGTATCAGACCAAAACATTGTACACCTTAAACTTATGCAGTGCTCTGTCAATTATTATCTCCAAAAAAAGTGGAAAAAGAGAAGAGAATGAGGAGTTCAGAAATATAGCCCAACAAATTCCACAGGATGGTCAATAAATATTGCAAAACAAGAGAGAAAAAAATTAACAAGAACAGGAAAATTAAAAATGGACCAGCAACTATTTCAGGATGCATAGATCAACAGGTCATTTGGCAGATCCAGGCCCTTGTACAGATTCTAAGTTAAATTATCCTCAAAGATGTGGTTGTACACAATGTTTTCAGACATCAGTCCCTGAAAAGCTGGCTGGTTGGTATTTCTCTGCATGAAAGCACCATAACCACACCCATAGCACCGTAATTCTTGAGGACTCCTGCTTTTTGAACTTGCATATATCACTGTGGCCTTCTTGGCCTTCACTGCTTGCCCTTTAATTCTCCTGACATACTAATAATAATCCTAATTAAATAAGCATTTTAAACTCTGTATTCAAGTTGATCTTCAAAGACCCTACTTTCCACCTGAGTCTAATCTTCTGCTGTTACATGCATCTTTTCCTGCAGTTTAAGAATTAGTACTGGCACAACTTGTCAAGTAGGAAAGAAAGAATGCCCTTGAAAATAAAGCTTCCACCTGGAAATTAATACTATGGCATGAAGCACACAAGAATAAAAATATGGTTGAAAATACATCTTTTTTCCCTAAAAGTCATAAAGCAAGATTAATAGTTAATTTAAAACTAAAATCAACCTACAAATGTAATCTCTTCCCCTAAAAATCACCAGTACCCATTACCAGAGCACTTCTCTCCACCCTGCTATTTTTCACTGTTGGCATCCTCCGGGTTTCTAGCCAGAAGCAGGAAACACTGAAAACCTTTCAGGAAGCCTGTGCTGGTGAGATCTGCCCCAGGTTTGGCAGCACCAAGGAGTGAACAGAATCATCATATCACCCTTTTTTATCACATGGTGGTTCACTGCTGACCAAAGCCTGACACTGGGCCCTCTTTGATCAAAGGGAACCCTAAGTCTACAAGAGCAACCCTGGCCCCTAAGAAGAATGGGCAAGTCAAAATGCCCAAAAGTGGATGCCACAGAGGTGGGTGTTCCCCACACCCAGAAGAATCTAACGCGAATGCCACATAGGAGCTATTGACTAACTCTACAACAGGAACAGGAAAAGCATCAAGGTATGGGCTGAAAAGGAAGAATCTCGGCAAAGAGCACATATTGTGACTTAATCACATTTATCCATCTCTTACTCTGTGGTTCTTTGAAATTTCCAATTGAAATTTTAAGAGATTGGAATAAATGAATGTGCAAAATCCCTAGAGTCTGCAGCTTTTATCCATTTGATTATTTTAAGCTATCCTTTGACTAATACCACTTTCTTTATTTTATGGTTCCATTTGCCCACAGTAGATATTAATTCAAAAATGATTTGATTTGAACATCTGAGTCACCTCGTGAAAATAAGTAGGTAAAATTAACAAAGTTTTACTTAGTATAAGAAATGTCAGCAGAGGTAGATAAAAACAGATATTTCATATTTGCTTGATGCAATATTCTAGCCATTGCATCACTAAAAATTCTACAGTGTGTTTCTACCCATTACTTAGTATAAATTATTATAAAATTAAAAAGAAGTTAAGGGTGAGAGAAATAAAATTAGTGATTCCAATACTAGGTCTTTTGCCCAATATACTTTCTTAGTCAAATTAAGACAAATCAGGAGTTTGATTTTTATCTCTTAATTAAGAAATTGAGAATATGTGTATGACAAGATAATTTTTTTTTCATTTTCTTCCTTCTTTCCTGGCCTTCTTCATCCTGTTCTGGAAAGGGGGCTATTTTTGAAAGGACCCAGGAAAGAGACAGAGGCTTTCAGAGTATGTTGGTGTCTCAAAGTTAATTATACCTCAAATTCGAAAAGAAGATCAGCATTAGCAAGGGAAAAGTTTGCCCCTACTAAATGGAAGAAAATACCTGCAAATGATATGACCAAAAAGGGGTTAATATTCAACATGTATAAAGAGCTCATACAACTTAACATCAAAAAAAAAAAAAAAAAAAAAACCAAACAAGCAACCTTATTAAAAAAATGGGCAGAAGATCTGAATAGACATTTTTCCAGAGAAGACATACAGATGGCCAATGGGCACATGAAAAGATGCTCAACATCATTAATCATCGGGGAAATGCAAGTCAAAATCACAATGAGATATCACCTCATACCTGTCAGAATGGCTATTATCAAAAGGACAACAAATAATAAGTGTTCTCAAGGATGTGGACAAAAGAGAACCCTTGTGCACTGTTGGTGGGAATGTAAAATTAAAGCCAATACTATAGAAAACAATATGGGGGTTTCTCCAAAAATTAAAAGTAGAACCATCATATGATCCAGTAATTCTGGGCATTTATCCAAAGAAAATGAAAATACTAACTTGAAAAAGTATCTGCACCCCCATGTTCATCGCAGCATTATTTAGAATAGCCAAAATATGGAAACAACCTATGCATCCATCAATGGATGAATAAATAAAGAAATTGTGGTATATACATATATATATATATATATATATATATATATATAATGGAATATTACTCAGCCATAAAAATAAATGAAATCTTGCCATTTGGAATAACATGGATGAACCTTAAGAGCATTATGCTTAGTGAAGTATATCAGACAGAGAAAGACAAATACTGTATGATCTCTCTTATATGTGGAATCTTTTTTTTAACATTTTTTATTGATTTATAATCATTTTACAATGTTGTGTCAAATTCCAGTGTTCAGCACAATTTTTCAGTCATTCATGGACATATACCCACTCATTGTCACATTTTTTTCTCTGTGAGTTATCATAACATTTTGTGTATATTTCCCTGTGCTATACAGTGTAATCTTGTTTATCTATTCTACAATTTTGAAATCCCAGTCTAACCCTTCCCACCCTCCACCTCCCTGGTAACCACAAGTCTGTATTCTCTGTCTGTGAGTCTATTTCTGTCCTGTATTTACGCTTTGTTTTTGTTTTTTAGATTCCACATATGAGCGATCTCATATGGTATTTTTCTTTCTCTTTCTGGCTTACTTCACTTAGAATGACATTCTCCAGGAGCAACCATGTTGCTGCAAATGGCATTATGTTGTCGGTTTTTATGGCTGAGTAGTATTCCATTGTATAAATATACCACTTCTTCTTTATCCAGTCACCTGTTGATGGACATTTAGGCTGTTTCCATGTTTTGGCTATTGTAAATAGTGCTGCTATGAACATTGGGGTGCAGGTGTCATCCTGAAGTAGATTTCCTTCTGGATACAAGCCCAGGAGTGGGATTCCTGGGTCATATGGTAAGTCTATTCCTAGTCTTTTGAGGAATCTCCACACTGTTTTCCATAGTGGCTGCACCAAACTGCATTCCCACCAGCAGTGTAGGAGGGTTCCCCTTTCTCCACAGCCTCTCCAGCATTTGTCATTTGTGGATTTTTGAATGACGGCCATTCTGACTGGTGTGAGGTGATACCTCATTGTAGTTTTGATTTGCATTTCTCTGATAGTGATATTGAGCATTTTTTTTCATGTGCTTTTTGATCATTTGTATGTCTTCCTTGGAGAATTGCTTGTTTAGGTCTTCTGCCCATTTTTGGAATGGATTGTTTATTTTTTTCTTATTGAGTTGTATGAGCTGCTTATATATTCTGGAGATCAAGCCTTTGTCGGTTTCACTTGCAAAAATTTTCTCCCATTCCGTAGGTTGTCCTCTTGTTTTACTTCTGGTTTCCTTTGCTGTGCAGAAGCTTGTAAGTTTCATTAGGTCCCATTTGTTTATTCTTGCTTTTATTTCTTCTAGGAGAAAATTTTTGAAATGTATGTCAGATAATGTTTTGCCTATGTTTTCCTCTAGGAGGTTTATTGTATCTTGTCTTATGTTTAAGTCTTTAATCCATTTTGAGTTGATTTTTGTATATGGTGTAAGGGAGTGTTCTAGCTTCATTGTTTTACATGCTGCTGTCCAGTTTTCCCAGCACCATTTGCTGAAGAGACTGTCTTTATTCCATTGTATATTCTTGCCTCCTTTGTCGAAGATGAGTTGACCAAAAGTTTGTGGTTCATTTCTGGGCTCTCTATTCTGTTCCATTGGTCTATATGTCTGTTTTGGTACCAATACCATGCTGTCTTGATGACTGTAGCTCTATAGTATTGTCTGAAGTCTGGGAGAGTTATTCCTCCAGCCTCTTTCTTTCTCTTCAGTAATGCTTTGGCAATTCTAGGTCTTTGATGGTTCCATATAAATTTTATTATGATTTGTTCCAGTTCTGTGAAATATGTCCTGGGTAATTGGATAGGGATTGCATTAAATCTGTAGATTGCCTTGGGCAGTGTGACCATTTTAACAATATTGATTCTTCCAATCCAACAGCATGGAATATCTTTCCATTTTTTAAAGTCTTCTTTAATTTCCTTCATCAATGGTTTATAGTTTTCTGTGTATAATTCTTTCACCTCCTTGGTTAGATTTATTCCCAGATATTTTATTACTTTGGGTGCTATTTTAAAGGGGATTGTTTCTTTACTTTCTTTTTCTGTTGAATTATCCTTAGTGTAAAGAAATGCAACTGGTTTTTGAACGTTAATTTTGTAACCTGCTACCTTGCTGAATTCTTCAATCAGCTCTAGTAGCTTTTGTGTGGACCTTTTAGGGTTTTCTATATATAGTAACATGTCATCAGCATATAATGACACTTTTACCTCTTCTTTTCTAATTTGGATCCCTTTTATTTCTTTCTCTTGCCTGACTGCTGTGGCTAGGACTTCCAGGACTATGTTGAATAGGAGTGGTGATAGTGGGCATCCTTGTCTTGTCCCAGATTTTAGTGGGAAGCTTTTGAGTTTTTCACCATTGAGTACTATGCTGGCTGTAGGTTTGTCATATATAGCTTTTATTATGTTGAGATATGTTCCCTCTATACCCACTTTGGCAAGAGTTTTTATCATAAACGGGTGTTGAATTTTATCAAATGCTTTTTCTGCATCGATTGAGATGATCATGTGGTTTTTGTCCTTTCTCTTGTTGATGTGATGTATTACACTGATTGATTTGCATATGTTGAACCAGCCTTGTGTCCCTGGGATGAACCCCACTTGGTCATGATGTATAATCTTTTTTATGTGTTGTTGGATTCTATTTGCTAAAATTTTGGTGAGGATTTTGGCGTCTATGTTCATCAGTGATATTGGCCTATAATTCTCTTTTTTTGTAGTGTCTTTGCCTGGTTTTGGTATCAGGGTGATGGTGGCTTCATAGAATGAGTTTGGGAGTATTCCCTCCTTTTCAATCATCTGGAAGAGTTTGAGAAAGACTGTATGAGTTCTTCTTTGTATGTTTGGTAGAATTCCCTGGTGAAGCCGTCTGGTCCTGGACTTTTATTTGTAGGGAGGTTTTTAATTGCTATTTCTATTTCCTTTCTAGTGATTGGATTGTTCAAGTGTTCAGATTCTTCTTGATTCAGTTTTGGTGGACAGTATGTTTCCAGAAACTTGTCCATCTCCTCTAGGTTATCCAGTTTGGTTCCATATAGTTTTTCATAATATTCTCGTATGATATTCTGTATTTCTATTAAAAAAGAAAAAAAGCTCATTGATACATAGAACAGAATGGTGGTTGCCAGAGGCAGGGAATGGTGGTGGGAGACATGGGTGAAAGGAGCCAAAAGTCAAAAAATAATAATAAAAATTTTTTAGTTTAAAATTATTTTTAATTTTTAATTGAAAAATTGAAATATATAGTATAAGAGATAATGATAAAAGTGTCAAGGAGGAAAAGAACACCATCTTAGAGAAGGAAGCTAGAGAAATTATACATATTAAGTAACTTGAGTAAAATCCTAGCACTTACGCAGGAGGAATAAAGTTAATGGAGTTATGAGAGTATGTTTCTCCTTGAATACGTGAAATGAAAAATGAACAAACCAAATATACAAAGGAACACTATCATGCACCTTATTCCCCAAAGCTTCCCATAAGGAACTACTAACACAGTTTCTTTTCTTTTGCACAAATGACTTGTGGTCAGCTGTATTCCCTGCTTTTGCCCAAGTGGATCTGTTGAATTCATCCTTTCCCCACTAACTTCCTACAAAAACCTATCTCTTCTCCTATCTCTAGACTACATGTTGTTTCCTCCCTGAAGCCTTTCTCAACAAAATCATGCCCCTCTTTCTGAAAATGAATATATGTATATACATGCATGACTGGGATATTATGCTGTACACCAGAAACTGACACACTATAACTATACTTCAATAAAAATAATAATAATAACGTCCCACTTTCACCTGGCACTTCACAATTTACAAAGTGCTTTTCTTCCACTCATTAACCTCATATTGATTCTGAGAGGTAGGCACTGTCATCACTACACAAGAGGAACCTAAGGCACATGGAACATAAGTGGCTTGACCCAGGTTGAACAGCTAGAACTGAGACTGAAACCCTGGTATTCTGAACCCAAGCTGTAGACTTGAGGAAGGAGTCATGGAAAGAGCATGGTTCAAATCCTGAATGCTTCACTCACTAGCTCAGTGACTTGGCCAAGTTGTGGGCCTTAGTCCACTCATTTGCAAAACAGGATAGTAAGACAAATGGGGCAGGTGTGTTGTGAGGGTAGATGATGGGCCCCATCCCAGTGTCTGGAACCCAGTGGACAATGGACTATTAGCCCTATCCTGCCCTCTGCCCCTGCCGCCCTCCCTCCACGCCCCAGCTATTGCCATAACTACTTTTTCAGCCCACAAGGACCTTCTCCCCTCCACGTTAAAGCAGAAATAGTGATCTGTACCACACAACTTGGTACTTATGCAAATAGCAATTGGGATTCTTCATGTCATAAGGGACCAAAGGTCTAGACCAAGACTGCTTAATAAAAAACGGGACATTTATTAGCTCTAATAACTGAAAACAGCAGAGAGAGGCAGCAGTTGATCCAAATATGATTTTGTCATTAGGGCTCTGGCTCCACTTCCCTATGATTTTCCTCAGGCGTTGCATTTGTCCATGCACAAGCCTCACTCTCAGGCTGGCCTCCATCATGATAGCAAAATTTACCCTGGCAGTTCCAGACTTTATATCTGCATGCCACACCAACCAGAAAGAGAAGATCTGATGGCAGCATTCTCAGAAAATGTCTTTTGAGTCCCAGCTCAGGTCATGTGCCTACCATTAAGCCAATTACTGTGACCAGGGGGATAGACCAAGCTCTCAGTCTTAGCCTGGGCTGTGCCCTCAACCCCTGCCCTAAGCCCAGCCCCAGACCAGACATAGAATCACTGCCTAGGTACAGTTGGATCAGTAACAGAAATCAGGGTTATGGAGCCAACAAGTATTTTAATAGATTTAATGGCAGCCTTCCATTGGACCCAGTTCCCTGCCCTAGCACTTACTGTGAGCAATGCTGAGAGGAAACAGCCCTGTCAGTCCACAAGACTCAGAACTTCTGGAGTTACCTGTGGCACAAACCTTAGGCTCAATCCCACTGGGTTATTATACTTTTACCTCATGGCTAAAATAGCCCCTCTTGCAGGAGCCCAGAATAAATAAAATTGCATGGCACTGGATTCTATCCCTAAATTGATTTCATATTTTTTTGAAAGCTTTGTATTGTATCGTGTGTGTGTGTGTGTGTGCGTGTGTGTGCTGTATAAAACTGTTAATCAAGTCACTGAGGGATAGTTTTATAAAAAGTCACCCATTTGGCCTTTCATAGGAATAAACCCTACATTATGATGATGACCTTCAACAAAGTTGAAGCATGCAAACTTTGTTTAAAAAAACAATTTGTCTATAATTCAACTGCTTTTATCTCCAAACCTTTGAAGTGGAAGGTAAAAAAATAATCAAATATTTCATTCTTGACACCTTCAGGGAAGGTATGTGGAAATAGGAAACACACATAAAATCACTGAACAAATGAAATGAGACAACAAATGATTATACATAATTAAAACTGCAGAAATATACATAGAAGGTAAAATAAGTTAAGGATGTTGCCCTTAGAAGCTAATTTCCGTCAATAAGGCATAGATAGATTTGCTAGCTTCACATTTCTCCGATCCACAGATTAAATTTGCCATCCTTTGATTCCTTGTCACCATTTCAAATATCAGGCTAAACACCTCTGGGGTATTCACAACGTTCAGAGAGTTGTTGATAATGATCACATTTCTTCTGAAGTCTTTGTTGATGCAAGAATACATAATTTGTTGTGTAAGTCTTCATAAATCAGTCTTTCCGCCCATTTATCTTCTTTGTTGCTTTTCTCTGAACACTCTCCAGTATGTCTCCTACTTGCTAATAATGAGGTTCCCAGAACACAGTGCATCATTCCAAGATCAGTCTCTCTCATTGTACAGAGATGGACTTTGCCTCTTTGTTTCCTGACCCACTGTTTCCACTTACGAAGTTTTTATGCTGCCAGATTATATATGAACCCATGATTCATGTGCTCTCCATTACAATGCCTGGGGGAACCCACACATTTCCCTAAATAGGTCAGTGCTTGACATACAATGGTTGTTCAGAAAAAATCCTTGAATAAATGAACAAATGAAAGCATGGACTCCCTGCTTGTACCTTCATTGAACCAAAATATTTATTACAAAAAGAACAAGAGAAATAAGTATATGTGTTTGTGATGGGGATGGGGGACAAGGGAATGGACAAAACACAAGAAATCATTCACTGTTTGGCCTGTATCATTCAAACGTTCCTACCACTTTGATTTGATTGAGACATAGTTCTACTTCCATTTAGCACAAGGCTAACTGAAGTTCAGAAAACTAAGGTCGTCATCACAGTGGCTGAACAGGTGAATTGCACCTGAGAACATATCTGGAATCTGAAATTCTAGTGCCTAGTGTAGCCTCCAGATGAAACTAATTTTAAAATAATATTAGTAAAATCCTTGTAGTGCTTATCTCTTTCACTAAAAATATTTGAGGCATAGGTTTCTAACTGTGGTTTTGTTGATAGAAGTCTTGCCCTTTCTATCCATAGTAACAAGATCCAAGGGGATGGGAAATGTGGCAGACCAGACCTAGTTTCCTGCTCTCTCTATCCTGATTGCCCCGGTAGTGAGGGTGCCAAAATCAGTAGTATGGCTGCTACTGTTGTTGAGTACTTGCTGTATACCATGTACTCTGCTTAACCGTTTGCCTATATTATTTCATGTAATCCTTAAAACACCCAGTTAAAATAGGCATTATTAGATCAATTTCACTAGAAGGAAACAGAATCCCTTTAAAGGTTAAATGCCTAAGGATGACACAGTAGAGCTAGTGTGCTAATTCAGCTCTATGAAACTACGCACCATGGTCTTTTGCCCTAGAATAGATCCTCTCCTTGATTTCCAATACTGCACTATCCCTAATAGCTACCTCTACTTTCTGGTTCCTATACACTTCTCACTAAGGACCTTCAATCAAAACTGAAATACAGGGAGGGAACCTATTCCTCTTAGTTTCACTAAGAAAAGTTTAGAGTTTTCAAAGGGAACTTTTCTCTAGGAAATTAAGGAAAACAACAACCTATCAAGCTTGTCACTTGCTAATAGGACTAGCCAAGTACAGGGCCAAATATAAGATAGTAAAATCTACTGGTGTAGTCCCCGCCTAGCCACAGATGGCCACGGTGGCCCCGTTCCCAGGCACTTCCTCTCTTCTCCAAGCCCTCTCTCTCTCCACCACGCTCAGTTTGTTTTCTTGTGTGTGTACACTTATGACCTCTGGCTGGAACTAAGCATAGCAGGGCAATACAGCAGCACACAGTACTGTGATGAAACACTGCAGTAAAATGTTTGGAAAACCAAATCTCCCAAATTACTCCTCTTTCAGAAACTATCAAAATTGAAAGCAAAACCAAGTACTCTTTTCTTTTCATTAATTCATTCCCCTAAGTTGTCTGTACCATACTCTGTCTTTATGTTCCAACTCCAAACCAATAAATACTTGGATTGAAAATTTTTTAAAAAGTAAATTCTTCAGACACTTCCACATGCCATGGAAGAGACAACCTAATTTCATGGAAATGGCACTGGAGAACAAGTGGGAAGATTTGGTAGATATGTGGCTCACTAGTTTGTTAGCAGAGACTACAAAATAATCATTCTTGAAAACCCTCTGGGATTTAGAAAGCATTCTACATTACTGAAATGTTGGCTGAATTTGTTGAACTGGCCTTTGGTAAACCTCTCCATATTTCCAAGCTTCAGTTTCTACATTTATAAAACAGAAACTAATAATAAATTCCTTGTATCACATGGCTATGGTGGGGTTCCCAACAGAATAACATATATGAAAGCATTTTTTAAACAATAAAGCATCACACAAAACTAAGTTATGAAGAAAGGGAGACAGACTATGAAAGTTCTGCCAATAATGTGGGCATTGTGCCAACAAGCAAATTGGAAAGTTAATAGCACTTTTTGCTATTCATCCAGATGTTAGGCACATTCTAACTAAAAACCGAAGCTATCACTGGCAAACATTCAGGACAGAGGACTGCTAGAAAGAGCAACATGAGTGCTCTCTGGCCCTCCTGGTCCCCGAGGAAGGCAGAAAAACTTCTGCATAGAGCCCATTCTTCTCTAAGAGAAACCACAACTCTCACTCTTGCTGCTCTAAAGGGAAAATGGTGCAAATTCCAAATATTTTGCTATGTGCTGAGCTGAATGCATCTGCACAAGAGTTAAGTCTTTGTTTTTTCACTGGGGAATAAGCCCTTTAGATCTCACACTTTAACCCCACTTCCACGGCAATCAAACCAAGCCAGAAATTCGCACTTGCAAATATTTTTGAAAGATCTGACTAAGCCACTTTTAGATGTTTTCCAGTCTTCATGTGCCTTTCCCTCCCACAGAGCACAATTAAAAAGGCACCTTTAAAAGGTATTAAAATACATTGATTGGCTTAACTGTGCTAATGTCATGGCTTTAAAATAAAATTCTATTAAGTCCTTAAAATATTGCAGACAAGTACTTTGCAGCAAAAACTCGGGACAACCATCCTGAGGCTTCTGTTATAGATATTTAGCTAATTATTTCCGTTCATCTTTCTTATCATCTTTTGCCTTTGAATATTTTAAACTGTCTGAGAATTCTCATGAAATAACTGCCTTCATGCGCACTGGAAACCAGTACTCAACAGCCACATTTCCCCCATCACCAGACTGAATTCAGAAAGCAGGTGAGACGTGTTCATGTCCATGCTGACTTTCGCTTTGCTGCTGCTGATACATAAGGAGACAATGGCATTCTCTCCTTACACTTGACAGCTAACATCCCAGAGCACCTTCCCCTCAGAGTTGCCCCAGTGTTCATTTTAGATCCTGATTAGCACCTGCTGGTCTCATCCCTATTTATATACTGAATCACCCGTGTCCCTGGAGAAACTCGGGAGCACAACACAAGCACGCAGAATTCTTTCCCCAACTTATGTAGTTCTATCTTTGCTCTTTTTTATGCCTTAGGCCATAAAAGACCTCTCATATCCATCATGTGTGAGGCGAGCTCAAGAATGGAAGCCTCAGGAATAGGTCTCATTTAAGGTGTAATTAACTCAACACCACAGTTTTGGTTGACCTACACCAGGTAGCAGCCGGCTGTTCTGATAACATCCTTCCATAGTCCACCTGGCTATAGAAGGCAGACAAAGAGAAAATGGTGTAACACATACAGAGGTATTTGTAAACTGCACTTTGTTCTAGAAATGTTAAGTATTTGATATTTGTTGTTGCTGCTGCTGATGATGATGATAATGATGATGATTTGTTGGGTTTTGCTGTTACTCAGGTAGGATTTGCTCAAGAAGCAGGTGGACGTCATTCAGACTCTATGGAAACCTAAAAGTACATGAGGCTATCTTGTGAGTTATGTGTCTCACTTATGTGTTAACTGCTATAAGGCAGCTTTATGAGTCACTATACAGATTCAGCTAAGAGATGTGATAATGAATGAGTTGTTATGTTTAGCAATTTCTCCACAGCTCAGAGTCTGGGATCCATAACCTCAGGAAAGAAACCTCCAGGACGTGACTCCTCCTGAAGGAAATTTCAAAGTTAGTGAAGGCCCTCATCATCCCCCATCCATGGTGACCTATTGTTATATCTTTGTCCTCATTCCTTTTTTTAACTCATCCCAGTGCCGTCACACCTTCCTACCCTCTTAGGCCCAACTCTGTTAATCAGAAGTGATCGATTAATGGAACATTCATAAATATCCTTCAGTTTACTGTATCCTCAAGTCTCCTCAATACTGAGGTAACTTCCTGTTATTAATTAGGCTCAATGGCAGAGTAATTAAATATTCCTTCCTTCTACAGAACAGAAGAAAACACCTATTAGTTTTCTAATGATAATAGAAAATTAATATTTTTCCAAATATTGAATGCACCAACATGGGAGGAAAAGAGCCTGAGACAGACCAAGCAGCATGTCAAGGCAAAATGGAGTACACAAAGAATAAGACCTGCCAGGACATGTCTTCTCCACTCCACTCCGCTCCACAGAACCATGCCAGCTGCGGGGGGATAGGGGAGACTCCCTGCCTGGCATGGTCAGTGTCAGAGCTCTCCAGAACTGCCTAGGACTCCTCACTTCTATCCCACTGTGCCCTGGGTACCTCTGCCTCACCACCCTTCACTGTTTCCTCCTCTGACACTCCTGCTCATCCTTCAAGACCAAGAACTGGGATCATCTTCAAGAATGTCAATTGCCATGGCACCATCCCCACTTCCTAGGACCCTTAGGAACTCAGAGCTTGTAATGCCTGGTTCACATCACTACGCACATCCATGCATGGCTCACTAGTTTGTTAGCAAGGATTATAATAATCACTTTTGGAAGCCTCTCCTCCTTGAAATAAAGTACTCATGAATTATCGGTAGAATTTGTTGAAACCTCCCCATATTTCCAAGCTAAGATCCCATGTATGCCAATAATTTTGTCTTTCAAACAAATATTCTTTAAATAATAGTTTATCAGTTACCCAGTTATCTTTAAGTTCAAGATAAAGAAAATGCTTGGAATATAGCATAGTATTTAGACTTGTTTGGAAGTCTTTTATTCCACTCTCTTCTTACACTGTATAATTAGATAGTATTGGTGTATTAGTTTTCTATTATTGTCATAACAAATTGCCACAAATTTGGTGGTAAGCAAAAAAACAAAAATTTTTATCTTACAGTTCTGTAATTCAGAAATTCAACACAAATCCCACAGGGCTAATATCAAGGTGTTGGCAGGACTGTATTCCTTTCTGAGGCTATAAGAAAGAAACTGTTCCCTTGCCTTTTCCAGCATCTAGAAGCTGCTTACCTTCCTTGTCTCATGACCCCCTTCCTCCATCTTCAAAGCCAGCAATGGTGGGCTGAGTCTTTCTCACACTGCCATCTCTCTGGTTCTCTGCAGTGGGGAAAGGTTCTCCACTTTTGAGGACTCATGTGATTAGGTTGGTTGGGCCCAATAATTGAGGATAATCTCCCCATCTCATGGTCCTTAACCTTAATTACACCTACAAAGTCTCTTTTTCCACGTAAGATAAGTTCACATGTCCTGTAGATTAGGGTACGGAAGTCTTTGGGGCCATTATTCTGCCTATCACACTCCCTACTTGCTTGGAGTGGCCATAACTGATATGTATTAAAGTACCAAGAAGCCATTATAAGATTGAGAGCTATTTTAACAGCCTCCTAACTGGACTCCTGTTCTCCTGGCCTTCCCCTGCTCTGATGCAGCCCTCATGCTGTTGCCAGATGACTCTTTGAAGTGCAGCTCCAGGGCTGCTATTTCCTGTTCAGATCCTCCAGTGACCTATATTACCTTCCAAAGTAAGTATAAAATATTCTCTGAAATTTGATGATGATGATGATGATGATGATGATGATAAGACAGTGACTGAAGTACTTCTCATGAATTATCACACTTAATCTTTACAACAGCCCAAAGAGATTGCTGCTTTTAATGTTTCCAGTTTATAGAAGAGTGTGCAGAAGACAAAACAGGTGTGGAGAGGTTGGGTAAATCGCTCCACTCCCAACACATACCTTATACTTTACCAAAATGTCAACAAATTTGGCCCACAGGTTAAATCTTCTGTTTCTGTACAATCTGCAAGCTAAGAATGAATTTTACAAGACAAATGTTTGCCATCCATTTGATGATAAGGATCACTAACTTTGAACCTCAATTAAATGAAATATCCTTCTGAAAAAAGAAATTTCATTCCACTCATTAGTAGGCCTGTATTACAAAAAAAGTACTCAAATATTATTTTTATTTGCATTTCATCAATAAAAAATTATGGAAATTTGCTTTCTCTTTTATTATATAAGCACCAATATAATATCCTCTTGATCTGCAAATCCTAAAATATTTACTACCTGGCTCTTTACAGAAAAAGTTTGCCAACTCTCACTCTAGCCAACTGTTTCTCAAATTTTAGTAAAATATGGAATCCTTTTAAAGGAAATATATTCTTTCAGATACCCAGTGTTGAATTAAGCATTTTGTTACAATGTTATCACAATTTTAACAACAAAAACTTGGTTTAAAAAACTCTATACTTTTAGCTCTTAACCACAAATCAAAAATTACTTATGAATTAAATACAGCTAAGCTTACAAAACCAATAAAGTTCAAATAAAATCAACTTGGCACGACCAGTCATGATGTTCTAATTAAACTCACAGCACCATGAATATGATATATTCCGCTCAGCACAGATTATGGATAAGATGGCCACACTGATGGCCCCAAATGTGCTTGTGTTCATTATTTTATGGTTATTATTGAAATAAAACTAAAATTATAATAAGGCATAAAGAGAACTCAGCTGCCTTAATAACACCTTCACAGCCCCTCAGAAGTTCAGAGACCCCCTAACTGAGAAACACTTCTCTAGCCAACATGTACTGTTTGCTGCTCCCCTAATCATGCTCCACGCAGCAATTTGTGCCTCTGTTCATACTATTCCCTCCTCCTGGCTCCAACACCTGCCAGACTCCCACATCCCTATCTGCATTTCTGGAGGGATAATTCCCAAGCCAAAGGGTGTGGCAGACACTGGAGAGGCCAAAAAAGTATGTGCTCTGTAGGAAAGCTGTGTGTTGTGTAATGGCAAACCTATCCAATCAGAGCCTGCTCCTTGGGGCAGGATAAATGCCAGTTGATCAAGAAGAAGGCAGGTCTCCAGGTGGGAGGGACACCCCTCTGAGATCTGGCCGTGTTAGCACTGGAACCCAAAGCAACTGTGTAACTACCCAGAGGGTTCCTAGAGCTGCCCAGCACCCCACTTAGCTCTATAAGTGATTCCTCATCCACAAGGATCACTGGTGTGCATCTTCTCCTGAGAACTTTCAAAAGCTTGATGCAAAGTGCCCTCCTTGTTGGCCCTGCCTAATTCTTTTTTAAAACTTCTTCAGGATATTTTCATGTCCTGTTCCTTTTTTTCCTCCCAGTCCTCATATGTCATTTAAAGAGATTGTTAATGGCAAGAGACAATGGTTGTTGAGAACAAGGAAGCCTGGGGAAAATGGAACAGGATATTCACAGGAACCCACCGTGCAATCTTAGGCATTCATTGGGCAGTTTTTGCTTCAGTTCCCCCCCCTCAAAAATGTAATTTTTATAAAAACCAGTTTTGCTGAAGGATGTACATAAAGCATCACTCATTTTCCATGGCTTGGAGTTGGCTAGAGCCAAAATAACAAGTCACGGTAAATTTAAATGAAGTTCATAACTAGACCAGGAACTAATCCTCAGTGATAGCGGTACCTACCAGATAGTACTTGTGTGCAATAAAAGAGAAACATAAGCTATAAGACAAAAATTGTCAACGGTGAATAATCAACTGCCCCCGAATAAAAGTAAGTCACAAAGGCAAGAAAGTGACATTTTTATGTCTTTAGTATTAACAGAGAATAGATTTTTCTCATTCAATAGTATTTTTGAGAATTCAATAAATATTCTCTGATGGAATATAGGAAACACAATACTTGGTTCCAGACCTCAAGAAGCTAAGAAAAACAGACTTAGAGAGAAACAATGTCTCTTGGCCCAAGTGGCAGGTACTTTTACAGCTACTATATTGTTAATTTCTCCCAAATGTTGGACATACATACATATATAAGAAGAGACAGAGGCTTGGAGAGGGGAAGTAACTTACCCAAGGTCCCATATCTTGTAAGTGTCAGAACCGTGATTCAAAACTGGGTCTTTCAATAGATCCAAAACCTTTACAGTTGTCATAAAACATATTTTCTCCCTACAAACATGGCAACTATAGGAATAATTACAAATTTTTAAAATTTCGTAAGAAGAAACATATGTAATGCTTTAGATATTGGAAGGTGTAGATAACATGGAATGTTTCTCTAAGTTCCAGAGATATTAACAGACAATAGCAAAGAAAGAAAATGTTAAGTATTTAAGATCTACAACAAAGTATAATTTAAAGGAAAAATCACAAGGTGCTATGATGAACATAAAGGTTAAATACAAGAAATACTCATGTGTGTTCTCAGCTCTTTCTCAGCCCACCTAGTTATCATGCACTCTGTTTAAATCACTCAATGGCATATTTTTAAATTTTTAACTTTCTTTTAATATTCACATTTGTTTTAAAGGCACTTGTGTTCTGAGCCCCTGGATCTTTTTGGCTTTTATTTTGACTTCCCCTTTTTAAAACTAAACCTTTCTGCTCAGGTACAGTACATACATCTTGCCCTTACATCACAGCATATCTGGCCCCCTCTCCAGCCAAGCTTAAATGTGCTGATCTGGTGCACATATCAGTTATTCCTGGCCTAGTGTGTAGAAAAAGACCTCTTAATGAGGTTTTGTATTTCATGCAGGGGATTTCTGAATCCCAAGCTCAACACAGAGTTTCCAATACTGAAATGGCATTAATTACTGCATTACCTATGACCTGAGAGATTGTGACATTATATGGGTATAATTTATCACAGCAGAAAGCTGAGGGCATTTCATTTGAAATGAGACCATGTTCTCAGTGTGTAAGAATGAGAAACTGCTTGACTTCCCATCCTATCCCACAACCAGAAACAGCATCCAACTAGTTGGATGAACTTGTGCCTCTCTGTACCCATCTGATGATTATACACAAACAAGGAAACTGCTTGTGCAAAAGACCCTGCCCACCCTACCTCCCAAAGGGGACACCAAGAACTCTTCACTGCTCTTGATGTTGGTCACCTGAAGTATTTGATTTAATTTTCTGGAAAGGAGGGGCGAGATATATGAATAGAATAAAATCAGTCACAGATCACAACTTGATCCTGGAGCTGAGGGGCAATGACAACACACACCACTGGGAGGTAAGGGGGTAGGAGCAAGAAGATGAAGACACTCACCAATGAAGACCATGAACTAATGGCCAGAAGCTAGGTTATAGCAAATTTGGGACATTTTGTCATCTAAAGATATAATTTACAGCAATAATATCTGAGCAAAGAACAGAGCAATAGAACCACTGGCCACTTTCCCATCTCAACACAGGAGATAAGGGTTACCCTATCTAAATTTTGCTCTGCTCCCACACAAGCACACCATGACTGTTTGTTAACTGAATCACAGATGTCAATAGGGAGCAGCTCCACTGAGGCAGAAGGTCACCCCTCATTCTCCCATGTTTGAATCATCTTCCAAAGTTCTTGCAGATTCATTACTCCATGTTTTCCCAGTAATCCTGTGATGTAACAAAGCAGGGATATCACCATATTTTACAGATGAAAAAGTTCTGATTCAGAAAGGTAGGATGACTCATGCTAAGTCACATGGGTATTTTGTACCAGAGGCTCACCTGGAACACAGGTCCTCTAGTTCAGAGCCCTTAATTTCATCTTTGGAGAAGGTTGAAGAGGACAAGCCCTGTTTTTGCTCTCTTTATCTCTCTCATTTCTGTGGGATCAGTGGCCACATATCACTGGGAACAATCTGGATCATAAGTAATAGATGCTAACACTTAGTTTAACGTGTCACCTTTGTGCTTCAGATTCCTCATCTTCAATGTGGGAAGTTGATAGTACCTACTTTATGTTGGTTTTAAGGATTAAATGAATGAATGCATTTAGAAGAGTGGCTGGCATAGCTAAGAGTAGTGACACTCCTGCCTTCTTTCTAACCTTGCAACCAAAGCGCAGTAGGCTTCCCTAGCTCCCTCTATGCAGTACAGAGGGAGCTTCTCAGTTCTCCTGGCAATCAAGGTCCTCATAAATCTTAGTTTAAAGACTGAAATGTTTCCTATCTTTTAACCAGCAAAAAGAGTTTTATTGTTTTTCCTATGTGTACTTATGTTTTAATAGTTTTCATCTACCACTTGAATTCATTAAATAAAAATCTATACAACCTCCTTAATAGGAAATATACTCTTCCTTTAGGACTTTTAAAGCACTGGAAAAAAGCACAGTCTCCCATCACTCCGCAAGGAACACAGATTGAGAATCACAGTACTAACCCAACTTCATATTTCCAGGATAAGAAACAGAGGACCCAAGATGTTAGAGGACCTGTTCAAGGTCACTCAGCTAATTAGAGTCAAAGTCTGAACCAGGATCTGAAACTTTTGACTTGATTGAGAGTGTTGACAGATTCCCAACTCTAAATCCATATACCCAGTGAGGTCCTTTCTTCCACTGAAATCATTACACCAGTGCTCTTTGCAATCTGAATTTCCTCAAGTCAACACCAGCCCTCCACCAGAATTGTAACCAGAATTGTAAAGGGATCCGTTTTCACTATTCCCAGTGAAAAGTAATGCTTCATAACCAGGCAACAGTCAAAAGACCTAGCTCTGGAAATGTAGACGCTGATCTAGTTATTCCAAGACATACATCTTGATTTTCCATTTGCTATAGTTAGGCCTGTTATGTCCTTCAGGTCATTTTCTACAATATCTCTGCTGCAGGAATCAGGTACTCTTTTGTGCTGTGCAGTTTGGCAGTTCTCCCTAATATTACTTGGTAGTCACCCTCTAAATTTCTGTATTTTTCAGTCACCCATTTCTTCTTTTTTTATATATATAGTTCAAGACTAGCTCTTCAAGACACAAGCCACCCCACCCAGTTGTTTTCATTGGCAAAATTAATGAGCAGATTCCTATTCCATCATCTCAATGATGAAGGAAATGTTGACTAGGACTCGACCAAAGATGGCCATTATGGAAATCCACTTAATCTTCCCATTGGCTGACACTGAACCAATGACATAATATTAAGCTACAATGCAGATCTCTAAAAACTGGCTCTCTAGTCATACAGAAAAGACAAAACTCTAAAGCCATTTTAGCTTTTAAGGAAAAAAAAAAAAACTTTACCTTGAGAACAAATTTTACCCAAAGTGGATATTCTAACCCCTGACTACAAGAGCTATATATCTCTCCCCTAAAAGAAGTTATCTATCTGAAAGGAAATATTTAGTGGAAATTTAGACCACACTTTGCTGTAATACCACATGCTTCTCAACATCCCCAGCTGCATTTTCCAGCATCCAGTCACCAGGGAATTTTCAGGCAGCTTATAGTTTTCCACATTTATCAGCCAAGGCTGACTCTAAATACACAATCTCATCTCCAGTATGGGTTGGAGTGTGTGACTCTCCCCAGAGGGCCAGGCTACGACATTTAATGAATAGATTATAATGAGAAATAAATATTCTAAAGTGTTTTTCATTTGGGACAGATAGACTCTTATTCCAGTATTGTCCTTGTTTAGTTATTTTCTCTAACAAGAAAATGGAAAGCTATAACTTTCGAGTGAGCATAAAGACACAGTTGATCTGATAGTACCACACAATTTGATAAAAGAGCCATTTTCTTTTTCTCATCATTTTCTGCGAACATTAACAAGAACCCAGTGGAATCCAAACCTGAGCACATGGCATTTCTGGCCCTAATACAAAGGTCTACAACCTCTTCCTATGTATTTGATGACTCCTGGGATACTGCAGTGTAGTGCTGCTGTGGGAACAGCTGAAGCCGCTAACATGCACAGCTGTTTTTGTCTTCCCACACTGCTCAGAAAGATGGCTGTGGGAGGCTGTGGAGATGGAGGTGGAGTGCTGTTTGATAAAATGAGAAGCACTCACCAAAGCCCACACAGCAGAGCTGAGATCTAAATTGCTGAACTCTGCTCCCCACAGACTACCCATCTGTACATGCCATCTCCAGTCCCTCCTTTCTCCTTCCTCACCAGGCTGAAAGACTCATGTCACATACCAGGCAAGCTGCCCAAAAGAGCACCCACCTCTCAGGGAAAGGCAGTGAGTCTGGGGCTCTGTCCCTAGGGAGGGCAGAACAGAATGTAATGTTGGCAGAAATGGCAGCAGTAATTCCATCACTGGGACTGGCTATGGCAGATAGTAGGCTCCAGACAAGTGTTTTCAGGTGGTTGGGAAGAGACTGGTGGCTTCTGGTAAACAACATCCTGCAGATGCCTTGGTAATAAGCAACTTGGTTCAATTCTCAATTTCTGTAAAAATAATATCACTCATTCTTCTCATATCACAGGCATGGCCATCCCAAGGGTGGCTTGGGACTGACAAGTCCTCCGTAATTTCTGTAATTTTCCTCCCATGTGACCCCAAGAAGTACATATAATAGTGTGCTTGCTACGCAAATGCTGCCTCGAGACAATTTCCCTGCTTTCCCGAGTCCAATCAGACAGCTATTCCAAAGACCCTTCTATAATATAATTATGTAGCCACTGCTAAGCACAGGGTTGTTCCAAACAGCAAGTTAGAAACCATCCAGAAGAATAAAACACTACTGGGAACAGTAAAATGGAAAAGGAAAGAACAGAACATTTTGTAGGGTTTGTTGTTATTGTCATAAGGGGTGTGTGTGTATCTGTCTGGTAGTGAATTAAGAAAGAAAGAGCAAATACTATGAACAAACTCATAATAAAAACCATTTCATGTCAAGTGAAACAGTATAAAATACTTCTAGATGTATAAGCCTTATGCCAGCGAAACTGGCACTTTATCCTAGAACTTGTAGGAGAAAGAACACTCACTCCAGTATCATCTTTATTACCTTCTCCCCTAATCTCTTCTCCCTCCTCTTTTTTTCTCATCCTCTTCACCCTTTTCCCCTTCTCTTCTTGCTTCTCTTTCTCTCTCAAGAGCTAACTGTGGGCCTCTGAGCCTCCCTGGCATCATGAATGATGCATAGCCAGCATAAAATGTGACCCATCATTTCAACCAATATAACTTTCTAAGCATGCAGCTGCACACTCTAAGGCAATGTTTAGCTGTTGCTAACATGCTGCTTCTAAACATTAAATATGCTGCATCCAAGGTCTCTGCAGCCGTAGGAATCTGCCCAGCAATGCTCCCACAGTCTGCTGCGATAAGCAATCTTCTTATTACGTACTCTTGACCCATAATGGTGATAGGTGGCATTTTGCCTAAACAATGTCAGGGATCATCCATCATAGGTCACCCCGTTGCACTATCTGTCTTTCTGGGGGGATCGTGTTCTTTCAATACCATTCAATGTACTTTAGCTAATGTAATTTCTGGCTCTGAGATAGATTAGGGAAGACAAAGACCAGATCATTCACTGTAGGAAACCAGAAGAGCATATTTTGCATTAGGAAAGCCTGATATGGATGCTTTAGGCAGGTGTCACCCAACACAGGTCTCCAGCGCAGTCCACTTACCACCCAGACTACACTTCCTCTTATATTCTCATATTCTTAGCCATAGAGCATCAGTGAAATGCATTAAACCTGTTTTCTTTTAACTTATGGTGCACTGCTCAGATCACCCTTCAGGATGAAGACTCATTCACCCTGCTGTCTGGAGTTTTGGCCCCTGACCAGCTCACAGACAAGCCCCTCTGCAGGAATTGCCCTGAGGTTACTCCCTCCCACCACCAACCCTGGAAGCAGAGAGGGAGGGGGCAGCCTGGCTACTACAGAGGGTTCAAAGGTCTGATTACGTCAATTTGGACAATTCTGAAAGATCATCCCAGTTCCAAAGCCCCCTACGGGATTAGCTGAGGCCCAGTGTCAATTGTCCAGCAGTGCAATGTCTGCCTCTACCCAAACCTCTTCCCTCATTCCCAACAGGTGTCCAAGGAACATCCCTCAATAAACCTCCTCTGGGCTAATCTCCATCTCAGAGTCTGTTTCCTAGGTAAACAGACCTAGGACAACATCTAAGCAGAACTCCAGTAAATCTGATGAAAGGTGCCCCATTCTAAAAATAGTATCAAGGGGATGGAATGCAATGTGAGCTACCATTGATACCTGCTATGATTCATAATGATTAATTCGAACAGTGTTTCTCAACTGGGAGTGATTTACCCTACAGGGGACATTTTAGCAATGTCTAGAGACATTTGTGACTGTTGTGACTTGGGTGAGAAGGTTGCTACTGGCATCTAGGGTGGAGAGGCCAGTGATGTTGCTAAACATCCTACAGTGCACAGGACAGCCCTCACAACAAAAAGTTATCCAATCTAAAATGTCAATAGTTGCCTTTGAGAAACACTTCTGTAGAGATATCAAATAGCATTTGGTATATTATTCAAGTGAGTTATTCCCTGTCTCAGGATAATGTCTACCAACTGGTCCCAGGCTAGACCTGGCTCAAAGAATATGACCATGCTTTTTAAGAGTAAGGATCATGAGCTTGACCTCTGCCAGCCATGGGGAAGGCAGGATCAACATGCCTAAGAGCTGCTGAGCATCCCATTCATCTGAGATGGGCTTAACAACCAGGATTCAATTATCTGGAGTCCTTCTGACAATGGAAGTGAGAGTTCGACCAGTGGGCAATGGGATGCTCTGCACACCTCCAGCCTAGAAGAGGGTGGTTCCTTAGGGAAAGGGCAGCTATTTTTATTGTTATGACGTAGGAAGGACACCAGAGTTAGGCAGAAGGTTTATCCACCTTATTCATAAATAAGTAGTGCTGCTGGAAGGAGAGCATTTGATACTCTATGAGGAGACATCACTCCTTGGTGAGTCTTCAAAAATTTTAAGTCACCTGTTGTATGTGCAAATAAGCTAATATTAGCCTTTCTTTCAAACAATCTAGGGCAATAATTCTTAATTCTGCTCTTGGAAACTGGAATCACCACTTGTGAAGCTTTAAAAAACAAATACTAGTGCCCAAATCCCACCCCAAAAAGACTAGATCAGAATTTCCATGGGTAGGGCTTAAGAATTTGTAGTTTGAAAACCATGACACACAACCAAAGCTGAGAACCACTGGCCTAGCATGCCCACTGAGAAAACGAAAGCAGAGGGGGTTGCTGCCAACTTTGTGGAAAAGTTTGTGATCATAGAATGAAAAGTCCAGGGCTTTGGGGAAGTCTTGTGGGCTGCCTTTTGCCAGACTCAGTGGAACTCTATGATTCTCCTGTTGCAGGATGTATGCTCTTTCCAGAGTTCCTGTCCTGAAAGAAACATTCTTGTAAACAGATTCCTTGTAATTTGTAAAGCTAGTGCCAGCCTACTGAGTTCTCCATTAAAGAGATTTCTCCACATTTGGAAAAGGAGCTCCAACCATTAGAAGCATGGTGACCAAAAGAAGGACTTTGATTCCACTACCACTTGTGACTCAAGAGTTACACGAATGAATAGAACTGAACACAGCAAAGCCATTCATTATAGATTCTAAAGACTGAAAAATGGTCATGATTTGATTTACATGGAGCAATGAGAAGTGATCGTGAAAGTGATGGCCATGTGTGGTTTGGACCATTGTCCATCTATCCGTTTAAATGACTGTCAGAGTAATTTTATATATATAAATTTATATATTAAAATGTATTTTATTTATGTATTATTATATTAATATGTGACTGTATATTTAAAATTATATTATTTTATATATTACTTTATATAAATTTATGTAATTATATAAATTATATATATTCTACATATTATTTAAATGTTATAATGTGTTTATATATTATTTTAATATAAATATATTATATTAAATTATATATAAATATATTTATATACATATATAATTGTATTATAGGTATATATAATCTCATAATGGGAATTAGGAAAACAGTAATCAAGAAAAACATAACATCTGAACTCTGGATTACAAAACACTGTTACCAAAACTTTTGAAAAAGATTTCTTGAGGTTTTGGTCTAGTCTTTCAAGATCAGGCTATGAGCAGCTATGTTAACTTCCACAGCTGCTATTAGAGTAAAGAGAAATGTTATGCTTTGTGGTTATAATGAACAACTTAAAAATGGTATTAACTCATAAGTATACTAAGCTGCTAAAAATGCTGTCTGATTGATTAGTGAGTCCCAATTTCCTGCTTATGAAATTGTAACAGATTAACTTGTTTTATGAGGATAGGTCTTGCGGCCAAACTTTACTTGGAAAAGACCCATTTAAAATTTTAAAACAAGAGGATTTTCACTCTGGCTTCACCAGTGACTTGCACAATATAAATATAAAGGGGATTTACTGGTCCATCTCCAGTGTGCACTCTGAGCAGCCCAGATAGAAAATCAGAATTACAGACCTTGCATTAAAATAGATTTCATATTCACTAAGGCTCTATGGTTGTCCCAGGTACCAGAGAGAAGAGGAAAAAAACTAAAAAATAGTATTAAAAAAAATCTTCTAGGCATTGTTTTTTTCATAGTAATAAAATTCCTCTGTCTAAATATAGCCAAAGGATATTTCAAGACTCTAATGATGCAGAACCAATAACAGATTGATGAATTGAATACTGATTAACTGATTACTTGAAGGTAGACACCCAAACAGGTAAATAATACAAAGGAAAGGGATTTCCACGAGTAAATTCAAAATGCACGGCTGCAGTACCACACTATAGAGCTCGGGTTTCGCTGGTCTACTTGATTAACACTTTTCTGGTGATACAGCTTATCTCATTTTCTCAAGGAGAGAACTATTTATGAAGAGTCACAGCCCTTTCTTTGGCTGTATGGAAATGCTGCCCTCAAGCTGCCAGCATAACCTGGAACAGGGATGCTTCATTGCTTCCAATAGGACCCTGGGGACCCTTACAAACACACATATTTTATCTTCTCCCTATGCACATGAAATTCCACTGTGAGGAAAACCCATGCTTTCCAAGTCACTGGGTTTTCCACAACCCCTGTCTTCCACGGTTAAGGCAGCATTGCCTCATCTAAGGCACTCTCCCCCAACCCTAGCACCAAGTGACCGACTTCTCTCTCAAACCCAAGGCTATATGCCTTCCTCTTCTATTTTCTCTTCTCACCGAGCACCACACTCTCAAATCCCCTGTCCTCCTCTCACTGGTCTTCAATCTCTCTGTGACCCTGAACAATAATCCTATTACATCCCTGAACTCTCTCCAGGACGTTCATCTCCATCCACCTTTTTAATGGCATTGTTAATGATTTGAGGGGAGTAAATCACAGTCAAGATAATGGCTGCAAAAAATTAATAGACATGATTTTTATGATATAATATACTAGTGTACTAATCGTGAGAACAGTTAATTGAAAAGCACTAAATATTTTATTATCCATTCAGCATTCTGTCTCCTTTTACCATTCAGCATTCTGTTTATTCTTCCCCCATTCTGAACTTTTTACCTATTATTCTTTCATAATTCCCCATAAAGGAAAACTGCAGAGTAAGATAAAGGGGATTCTAATCACTACATCTAATTACAGAGATGAGTAAATCACAGTCTAACGTGTCATAGTCTTAAGAAAAAGGAACAAGGCACAATTCAAGGAGAAGCGAATGCCTTAAGCTTGGGAAGAAATCTCAGACAACCTAAAAATTGTTCAAATCCTTGAATAAATTGAGGTCTTTTTTCTTTCCAATTCTTGAGCAAGAAGCATCAGTATATCTTTTAAAATGAGAATATTTTTCAGTTAACAAAACTGCTCATTGTTAGACATTTTGGCTGCTGGCCTCACACCGGGGAGGGGGAGCGCTGGTGTCTTGTCCCTGTTCACAGCCTCAGCCTGGGGCCCAGCCCCCAGGTCCTGGCATCAAGGAACTTCTTGATTTCATCAATACTCCACTTTCCCACTTTCCCACATGCTGTGAGACTGTTTCCTTTAGGGCTATACCACATGCTCAATTATTGTATATTTACAGTCTTCAATGTTAAAAATATGATACTCACTAACTACAACATTCAACTTTCCATTATCAAATTGCAAAAGTGGCCTCCTCACAGTGGAGTCAGATATTTTCATATTTAATAAATTCTAGTAGAAGTTCTCAAAGACTGCGTTCAGTACTCAGACTTGCTGGTTAGTTTGCTTAACTGTTCAATTTCATTTTGTTTCTTAGGTTGAGAAGAGGATAAAAATCACAATGCCATATAAATTCTTGAAAGTTAACAACCCTCTGTCCCACTTACTATTATCACCTTCATCTCAAAGGAAGCAGGACAGCAAAGGTTACAAGCTGTGTTCACTCATCCAGAGCTGACCCTGAACATGTCTGTCAAATGGGCCAAGTTTGTCTTTGATTCTTCCCCCAAGACCTTTTGATTCCTGAGTCCTCAGGCCTCCCCCCATCATCTTCTGCCTCCTTCTACCCTGACTGTCTCTTTGCAGCCCCACCCACCAGCCCCACAGCTCTCCCCTACAAGATGAAAGGCCCCTAAGTATTAACTTCGCCAGAACATTTACTTTTTTTAGAGGATTCTTAAAAGGCTGGGGAAAAAATTATACTTGGAATTTCAAGTCCTTGGAAACATAATCTTTGATCATTAGCCCCCAAATCTAGAGGAGTTTCAGAATTATCTGGGGAGCTTGTTAAAAATACCAGTCTGTTCCACAGGGCTAGAATCTCCAGAGGGCAGCCTAGCAATCTGCCCCAGAAATTTTAAGGCAGCCAGGCCAGGTATCATCAACAGCCTGGTTGCTGAGAATTATCACATGATCTGCTACCTAAGTTCCATCTCCAAAACTGGGCCTGCCTTCAGCAAGTCAGAATGGGAGCTTGAGAGGATTCATTACCAGAAATGGTGAAAGCCATAATAATACATATAAAATGGAAGAAAAGAATGAGTTATATTAACCACATTTTTATTTTGCCGAACAGGATGCTAGCTTCAATTCAATCAGCTGAGTCTCCCAAACTGACACATTTGATCAGCTAATTGTATCCAGTAAAAATGGCATTGGCTATTTTTAATTTCTTCATTACATCAGGTTATTGTAAAAGGCAGGATTTACAGGTGTACCTGAAGGCCTTTCCTTTCCTTCCCTAGAAATGAGAATGAACCCTGGCAATCTCTAAACCTAATCCAACATGTTTCAATACCGGACCAATGTTGAGAAATGATCAGCTCCATTTCCCCTTATGGAGTAGAGACTTCAGAATAACGCCAAGTCGCAGGACACTCTAAAGTGCACTCTCACCCCACAGGAAGCCTCTGTCTTCACACTTTTTGCTCATTAGAAGTTCATCTAAGCAACACTGACTTAAGGGAGGGTGCTCTGAATTCAAGATCCTACCCAGCTCCATGACCTTGGGCATCATACTTACCAGTGGAGGGCAGAGTATCTGTAAAACTGGCATCAAGGTCCTTACCTATCTAAAGTGAGACGTTAGGCCCCTCATCTCTCAAGATCTCTTTCATCAGTTTCATCAATTCAGCCAGTCCCCTACCCTGTCATCCCCCAATTAAAACTACTTGATGCAAATGAGGACTCTTGTAGTTCAAATCTGATTATTTTCATACCACTAGTAAATTTCTATCTCAATAATAGACAATTATAATGCAATTAGCCATATTATTATGATAAATTAAGACTATGTTTATCTGAACCATGACAACTGTTACTTGTTGAGGAAATAATGTCAAGTGTAACTTGGATGACCTTTTGGGGGTATATAAGAGGGGGTCCAGGCATTAGCTGAGTAGATGTACTATATATCCTTAAGGACCATTCCAACCACAGAGTTTATGAAGTTATTGCTAATCCTAAGTAGTATTCATTCTTACACATATTATTAGTATTAGTCTACCCTTCTTTACTCAAAGAAAATTCTTTGAAATTTCTTGAAAATTACATTCTGGTAAATCAAATCATATTTCATGTTAAATTACTGTGATTTGCTACTCTAAGAGAAAATATACTCAATCACTTTGAGAAGCAAGAAACATTTATTTGTGTGAGTAACCTCCTCATTTACCTATTTTGAAAACCTAGATTTTTTTGTACCTATTTGATTCTTTTTTTAACATTTTTTATTGATTTATAATCATTTTACAATGTTGTGTCAAATTCCAGTGTTCAGCACAATTTTTCAGTTATTCATGGACATATACACACTCATTGTCACATTTTTTTCTCTGTGAGTTATCATAACATTTTGTGTATATTTCCCTGTGCTATACAGTGTAGTCTATTCTAACTAACTCACCCTTGAATAGAGATTTTATACTTCTAAAGACCATAAAATTATGAATTATAGAAGTTGATGAAATAAGCTTTTTTTAGAGTACTGTGTGACTCAGCCATGAAATTTACTTAATAATCATAAACAAACATTAGATTCTCTTCCCATCCTCAAAGCATCATTTCCTAGATGTTATTACCTTTGACCTACACAAAAAGTATAGGGTCAAAACCACATTGTTATTATTGCTCAAGGCCTGGATCTGCAATATCATACAATTCTGCAATATCATACAATTCTGCCTGCAATATCATACAATTCTGCAATGTCATACAATTCTGACTGCCAGAGACAGTCAATACAAGCTGTAAGGTCACTGAGAAGGTGCAAAATGTCCTTAATACTAACAGCAACACAATTACCCTCAGTGTTCCCAAAGAACAGATCCACACATGCTAGATATTATGCATAATTAGGGGCCCCTTGCTTCTGCTTTCCTCTTGAGGCCCCACTCTCTACACTTCTCACTCTTCTGGGTAACCTGTGTGAACTGAATCAATGGGCTCCCTTGCTCTCAGGCATCCAGGTGGGTTCAGCCACTGGGAGTATCAGAGGGAAGGAGGAAAATGAGACAAAGATATTTATTTTATCAGCTACCTCCCAGATGGTGGCTTTGGGCTGGCTGCATGCTTCAGCTAAAGACCCTTGTACTTGTCAAGCAGCCCTCTCCTTATAACACACATTCTGTCTCTCTCTGGCTTCCAGTAACCACTTATTTCCCCTGCTCCATCAGGCCTAGCGGTGTAATAGCTCCCTGCTGGGATTAACCCAGCAGTTACACATTATGCTTCACTGCTTTTCCCAAACCCTACCCACTTATTTGTAAACAGTCCATTTATTAATCTCTCCTCAATCACCCATCTAGAATATGCCATCTGTTTTTTGCCAAAGTCCTGAATAATTTAGTCCTTACATCACAATTTACCTCTTTGACCAATTTATAAGATCTATAGGGTATGCCTTTTGGTAACACTAGGGTCTGTGGTCACTAGCTCAGGTTCTAGTAACAGATCCAGGCCTCTGACCACAGTGGGTGGATCAGACTAGGAAAGAGTCAGAGCCAACATCCAGCAAATAGATTGCAAGATACATCAAAGTCTGGAAGTTAAAAAAAAATGGAGTTGGGTTACAAGGGATGACTACCTTGCAAGAAGAAGTGAAGGCATGTCCAATCCAGGATAAGAGGCACAAAGAACTATTAGAACAAGTGCCAACTGGTCTTCCAATCTGGGGCAGGACATGGCATGTGATCACCTTACAGCTAAATAAGAGCATTAAAGGGGTGTGCACGCATTCACATGCACATGCAGGTTTATGATGACTCACCTATAGGGATAACTTGAGTTCAGAGTCAGGAAATGATGCAGGAAATAAAACACTGGGAAAAAAACTCTTAATATCATTCAGGAAGAGGTACACATGGTAGGCCTTAGCCACAGAAGAGCTGAACCATCAGGCTCAGAGTGAGACCAGATGCAAAAACTAGTGAGCACATATCCTTGGATTCCTTAAAACCATCTGCCTGGAATCAGGAATGGAACTGAAATCTGAGAGGGGCTGACCTAGAAAAGTAAGGAGGGTGGAGGATGGAGGTTAAATAAATCCAGCTGCCAAAATGATAGGAATTCTTGAGTAGAAAAACATGAAGGCTATTATACACCATCTCACTTAATCCCACTTTCAGAATCTCATTTGGGGAAAAATGACCAAAAGGTGGGAGTTTAAAAAGAAAGGTAGTTTTCCGTATGTCTAGCATTTACTGAGAACTTACTGTGTGCTAGGACCCAGGCTTTACATGCATCTTCTCATTATGTCCACGCCACAACCCTACAAGGTAGATGCTACCTTTACTTAATTTTGTGGGTAAGGAAACTGAGGATTAGAAAGGATAAATCACTTCCCAAGGTCAGATGGGAAGTTATAGGTGACACTAGGATTCAAACTCATCCTGAGGCTACATTCCTAACTACTAAGACACAGTCTCTGTAGCAACACACAAGAGTCAATTAAGGCTGTGTCTATCAGTCATCAGCAGTGTATGCAAGTGGGTGGTATGTGTATTTATCTAGACAAATAACTACATGGTTGCAAGCCCCTGGGGAATTCTGTTCTCCTGCAGAGCATCCTCATATGTTAGGATAATCATTTCATTGTCCTCAGACTACAATATAATCTTTCTCCAGGAGAGGTTTGTCTACCTTTTCACCAATGTGATCAGCACCTGGTCCAGTGCAATGTGACATTCAAAAGTCCTGCTAATTACCCTCCTCACAATGCAGTTCACCTATTGTACTTTCAATCAAGGTCAAGAGTAGATGAGAAAGTGGGAAAAGAGGACCTTTGTAATGGCATTAGGTTTTCAAAAACTTTCACTGTTTTTTAGCAGCAGAATCCTTTTGTAAATGCAATCTTACTCAGAACCTCAATATATAAATTTCATAAAATCAGAACTTCTCCAGTCTGTTTTGGAAACAGGCCCAAAGCACTGCCAGCTCAATTTTCCCTAGTTAATCTGAAGTTCTAAATTAAAAAACACTGATCTTTTGGCAGTTTCTTATAAAGCTCAATATAATCTTACTGTATAATCCAGCAGTCACCCTCCTAGATATTTACCTAAATGAACTGAAAACTTATGTTCACACAAAAACCTGCATGCAAATGTTAATAGTAGCTTTATTCATAACTGCCAGCAATTGGAAGCAAACAAGATGTCCTTCAGTAGATGAATGGGTAAATAAACTGTGGTACAACCATACAAGGGACTATTATTCAGTGATGAAAAGAAATGAGCTGTTAAGCCATGAAAAGACATGGAGGAAACTTGAATGCATATTAATAAGTGGAGGAAGCCAGTCTGAAAAAGCTACATACTGTATGAATCCAACCATATGACATTCTGGAAAAGGCAAAACTATAGAAACAATAAAAAAAAAATCAGTGGTTGCCAGGGGCTTAAGGGCAAGGGAACAGGATGAATAGGTGGAAAACAGGACCTTAGGATGGTGAAAAACGAATCTCTACGATAATGCAACAGTGGATACATGATATTATGCATTTGGGAAAATCCATAGAACTGTACAGCGTAAAGAGTAAACCCTAATACAAGCCATGGACTTAAGTTAAAGATAATATATCGGTGTTGGTTCATCAATTGTAGGAAATGTACCACCCCAATACAAGATGTTAGTGACATAGGGGGAAGGAGAGAAGGAATACATGGGAACTCTCTGTACTTTCTTCTCAGTTTTTCTATAAACATAAAACTGCCCTTAAAAATATGAAGTCTGTTAGTCAAAAAACCAACAAGACTGATCTCAACAAATACTGAGTCCTGAATAGGCTCAATAAATACTCATTGAATAAAGTCACTGATTCAGCATTAAACTTGGTTCATTTTGTTCTTTTGACACTGGGCATCTCTGTGAGAATAGGTTGGTGCATTCTATTCATGGCCATACCAGCATGCTCTGCCAGATATCAGGCATGAGGAGGCAGAATAATGACCCCTCAAAGATGCCCAGGCTCTCATCCCCCAGACCTGTGAATATGTCATCTAACATAGCCAAAGAGACTTTGCAGATGTGATTAACATTAAATAGCTTTGAGACAAATACTGGATTATTCAAGTAAGACCAATCTAATCACACATCCTAAAAAGCAGAGGACCTTTCCCTAGTCAGTGAGAGGAAGGTGTGACTACAGAAGATGAGCTGAGAGATGCAATGTTGTTGGCTTTGAAAATGAAGGAGGGGGGCCACAAATCAAGGAATGTGGGCAGCCTCTAGGAGCTGGAAAAGGCAAGGAAACAAATTATTCCCTAGAGCCTCCAAAAAGAAACACAGCTCTGCTGAATGACACCTTGATTTTAGCCCACTGAGACCCACATCAAACTTCCGATCTACAGAACTGTAAGATAATAATAGATCTGTGTTCTTTAAAGCCACTAAATTTGTGGTAATTTGTTACTGCAGTAATATGAAACTAACAATGCATATATGAATTAGAAACAAGCCTTAAGCTACTGCCTCAACTCTCCAGCCCAACATGAACCCTTCCCCAGGCAAATATCTAGGGTCCCCACGCCCTAATCAGTGATTACCCATCCAGTCATGACCTTAAGCAGTATATTATAGGGAGACATAACACATCACAGTTCATCAAGATATATTTTTCAGGGTAATGCTTAACCTATTTCATTTAAAGAGAAAATCAAATAAAAAAACTTCCATCTCAAATGACTCTTTTATTGGGGTTGGGGGAGGAAATAGTTTGATGTACCGGGAAAAGTTTATGCTTTGGAGCTAAACAGATTGTTCGAATCTCAATTCTGACATTAGCCTTTGGTTATAGACATGGTACCTGACCTGAGCTTCCATGTCTCAATAGGAAGTGACAAAATATAATCATACACAAGAAGACAAAATATGTAATGATATATATCTCTAAGTAAATCGTACATGCCAAAGAGATTGCAACATGAGAAGTAGGAAGTGAAGAGAAGTGGGTAAATAGATGAGACAGGCAGTTTATAATTGATCAACTCATGTAGTTTCCCTTTTTAAAAAAAAAAAAAAAAAAAAGCACTACCGTTAGATAATTCAGTGATGTAGGTATAGGCCTCTACATTGTAAACTCAAAAGTCTACCTATCCCTCATGTTTCTGAAAATGCCTCTGCTCCTGATAATTCACCAGCCTCTGCATCTTCAAGATGTTTTCTGTTTAAAATTCATTGATAAACAAAGCAAAGCACTTCCAAGCAGAACTGGATCAATACCCTGTGTGTCTCTCTAGAAGACAGAATAGGTAATCCTCCATTATTCAAAATAATGATACCATTTAACCCTTCAGTCTTATCCTGCCCACCACCAAAAGTGCCCTGGGTTAATTCACCTGCAAAGGATGTTACACAACCTAATGAAAAATGATTCTAACTAGAAATGTTGAGATTTCTCTTTCCTAAAAGATTTGCAAAGCACGCTACCACTTTTTTTCTTTCCTAGAAAGTATACAAATTGTTCTAAAATATAATCAACAAGCAGGCACCCATGAACACAAAAATCATAATGCATCCTTTTAGAAGTAGCACTAACAAACAGACTTCCTGTCCTGTGGAGGGTCAATGAGACATCAGGGGTGTAAGGCATCCATTTGTACTTATCTGTTTCTGAAGATTATCACAGAGCACTGAAAACAAGATAAAGTCATTACCCAATCAAAAAGGTATTTGGCTTTATTTTGGTAAACAAATAAACACTCGGCTTGAAAATACAAACTCTGTGTTGTGTGTTCTATATTTTTTTAGCTTTATGAGATAAAACCATAAAATAATGAGATCAAATTTTAACAAAAAGCCAGTACTTAAACATTCTCAACAAGGTATCTCCCTCAAAGCAGAACCCCTGAAAGCTTTATCATTCCCCTGATGCTGCTTTATCAAAATACGTATCTCCTTTTGAGGAGGTGCATTCTGAACTCAGGTATATCCTTCTGACACAACATTACTGGTTGTAAATGTTGAGTGATGGATTTTATTGCTGTGAATAGTCCAAAGTCATTTGAAGCCTGGTTTGATTAGCAATGTAGGTTTATCAATGGAGATCAAGCATTATGGATCAAAACCAAGGCCTGAAGATGAAATCATTAAACTGGGTTTTCTGGGAAGCTCAAAAACTGGTCAACAAGGCAGCTCCAAAAAGGGATATTTAAAAGGAAACTGAACAATGATATCACCAAACTAGGCAAATAGGATTTCAAAGTGACTGTTTTGAAAGGAGAAACCCCCAGCTGATGGATGGATGCTACAGCATCTGTTTGAGAGAGACAGAGAGAGAAAGAATCATCACTTTCGAGAAGCAACTCAAACACTTGGCCTCAGGACTCCTCTACACTTTTAAAATTATGCAGGGCTCCAAAGAACTTCTGTTTATGTGAGTTATAATTATTGATATTTATAATATTAGAAATTTAAACTGAGAAATGTGTAAAATGTCTATTGATTCATTTTTAAATAATAATAATAAACCCACTACATGTTAATATAAGTAACATATTTTTATGTAAAATGACTACATTTTGCAGAACAAAACAAAATTTACCAAGAATAATATCATTGCTTTACATCTTTGCAAGTCCCTTTAATGTCTGGCTTAAGAGAAAACTGCCAGATTCTCATACCTGTTCCTACGTTCAATCTGTTGTGTGTATTCTGGAAAACAGTGCACACCATGAAAGAATAAGAGTAAGACAGGTAACATTTTAATGCTATAACAAAAATAGTCTGATTTTACAGAATCCCTGAAAGAATCTCAGGACCCTCAGGGTTCCTCAGACCACACTGGGAAAACCATTGCTTTAGAGTCACACCTGCAGTGTGAAAATAAACACAACTGAGTGTCTAAGTGAATGTAAGTATGTGTGTGGATGTCTGTGTGAGTGTGTATGTGTCTGTGAAAACTGAGAGCTAAAGCAAACACAGAATGGGAGTTCAGAATCTCCTTAACATTGCTCCAAGAAAAGCAGATTTTTAAGTTTGTCATGTTTCTAACTTCACTTTTTACCCCAACAGAGCATTGTGTTAATTTGCCCCAGCAGTTCAGCTAAAACACATCATCTCCTATGCTCCTTAGCCGCACTCTGTGCTCTGAGTGTCCTTGCCTGCCAATTAACTAGGCATTATAGTCTGCTACAAGCACAGCGAGTCAGAGGAGCAGCCTAGATCATCAGCCACAGGTCTGTTGCCTAAGGAAACCATTTAGAATGGCTGGGGTGAGGGCTTTTATATTTTTCCTGATAACTCAATAACAGTTTATTCATTGTTTATTCTAAACACAAAGACTGTTCTCATCCCAGAGTGACCCCTGATATTGCTCAGTTAACAGACTGGCCATGGAAGATCCAAGCCATCCATCCACAAAAGACTGGGAAAGCATGGGGTTGGGGGAACAAGCATTCAGCCTCCAGAACTCCAAAAGCTTCAGGCATGCTCTCTCAGATAGCCAAGAAGGCTTTTGTCAGACTCTCTGCTGATGTCTGGTAATGAAGTCCTGGATATGAATATGTCTTGGACTGAACATTTGGGGAGAATATTATAGCTTACAAAAAACTTTCAGGTCAGTGCACATAAACTGAGCTCTCCATGTGTTCCAGGGTATTTGCTATCTTAGTAGAAAGAGCACTCAATTGTGGAATCCAGATCTCTGGGATCTGGTCCCTGGACTGCATCTAACTACCTGTGTGTCCCCGGACAAATCACCTAACCTCTCCAACTCCAAGTTTCTACACACTAAAAATGGGGACATTAAAACAAATGAACTCTAATGACTTTTCCGTTCTAAAATTCTGTGATCCTAAAGCCTGATGGCAACCTACAAGTACATAGCAGAGGAAAAGACACTTTTAGATGTGTGAGGAAGGAAGACTGTGGGGCATATTTCCTTATAACTGGGCATAAGGTCCAGGGCTCTTTCAAAGGGTATGTGTGCCCTCCAGTGGAATGGAGGTATTGACAGATGATGCAGACACCATCTAGAATTGTTTCCAGAGTCCCCAGGAGCTGGGAGCCATAAGCATTCCCCACCTACACCAAGTGTGGCTGCTTTCCAGGGACTCTGCCCTTTGCTATTCAGGATCTCATTATTCCCAGCGCTCCAGACGGAACACACAAAGCCCCTGTGATGCTGAGCATATGGCCTGGCTCAAGAAGTGCTCTCCTGCACAGAGAAATAGGACATGTCACAGAGACAAAAATACCTGGTTGTAACCAGGATTCTCAATGGAATTATCCTTATCCTTGAAACCTGTGAGCACAGCTAATGTTAACTTAAGCCTTCAGCTAAACATGAAAATGGTAGTAGCCTAGACCATATTCCCCTGACTGACACTTCCCCATCCCCCCAGCTCTGCCACATGCTCGCATGAAATATCAAATTGCTTGCAGCTTACATTGAATAATGAATATGCCCGCCTCAGCCTATCACCAAGCCTTCAGCAGTCCGCCTGGGGAACTGGAAGAGATGTTAGAGGTTTGCAGGCCAAGCACAAAATTGAAGACAAGCTTGAATTAATAATTTGCTTATTTCTATACATGTGCTTCAAAATAAAGTGCAAATTGAATAAGGTAATAACAGAGCTTGGGAGAGGCGAAAAAAGCTTTCCTTTTGCAAACTGCTGACACTTCAATTTCATTATCTCTCACCACCCTGAATGTGATTTGCAAATGTGCTCTCCCTATGTCATCATGTGGAAATGTCTTCAGGAAGAGCCAAAAATGAATGGAAAACAATTCTATTGAGCTGCAGAAAAAAAAAAAGAAATTAAACCTCTGATTTTAAGCTGATTCTTTTAGAGCACTGTTTCTTAAAATTGGGCTCTGTGGATTTCTGCATCTGAATCACCCTAGTGTTCCTTGGAAATCCCAAGGAAGTTTCATATGTTGTCTATGCCAGGCTACTTCGGCTTTGTCCTACATTGACACAAAAATCTCTGTCCTGTTCTTGCCAATCAAAGCTGCATACATACCTTAGAAGCCATATTTTTTGAACTATCGTTTTCAAGCACCTCTGCCCCTGTATGTTGGTGCCTAAAAATATAGACCCATTTCCCCTTGTGTTTTTAATTACTGTCTCCCTTACATCATAATCAGGCACTTGTAGAAGACTGAAAGCATGTTTGAATCCAGTGCCAGCATCTTACCCTGTCGAATTCATGTTTTTCTGTGGGCTGAGGACATTAGGGAGGAAATATGTAAAAAGATATAGGGAGATGGGTACACACACACACATATCCAGGAACAAATTCAGACTCAAAATATTGAAAAAACCACATCCCAAACAAACCCCAAAGGAAGAACAAGCTGAAGACTCCCCCATCTCTCTGTTCCCTTGCAATATTGAGTCTTCCATGAATAGCTTGGAGGAACCCTCCTTCATGGAGCTGGACAGGACCACACAAAGATTACCTGGTGTAAGACCAGAAAATTGCCCTCTTCGCACCCGCTTTTCCTTAGCAAAAGTGCTCCCTCTCCTCCTCCATTCCCCTCCTAGCCCCTTCACCTTTACTCTGTCAGTCCTCTGCAAGCCTTCCTGATTCCTAAAGATTGGGTCAGGTTTCCTTCACACATGTTCCCATAGCACTTACCACTCTGGACTAGAACTGCCTAACAATTTGTCTATAATTTCACTAAACTACACACTGTAACGTAGGACTCCAATTTGTTGGGTTTTGCATCCTGCTCACTTGGTGGCATACAATAGGAACAAATATTGGTTGAATGAATGAGTATACAAGTGAGCACACAGACCAATCTCAATTGTTATCAGAGGAAGGAAGGTGAGGCCAGCAGAGGAAGTGAAGATTATGGATCTAAAGATTAGTGATCAAACACTATGTCTCCAACATCCAGGTTACTGGTTTGCATCCAAATTTGGCAGGTGACTTATGAAAACTGATAGCAATAAATTCTTATTTGGTCATGGGTATTAACATCCCTTCCAGAGGCCAATATCCAGAGCCAGAGCAAATGAAAAATCACTATTGTCCATTTTAATTATCAATATCCTCCAAGACATAAAGGATTAATTAGACAGTAGAGGCCAACAATTATCTTTCCTCTAGAGGCAGGTTAGGAAACTCTTGGTGATCATAATCCATGAAAACCCAAACAAAAAGATATCCCTGAGGATGTTCACCTTGCACTGCCTTTTGTCCTCTACTAAGAGGCTCAGGTAAGGAAAACATGAGGAAGACAACCCTCATAGCAAGGTCAGTGATGGCCACTTCCTTCCTTTGCAGAGCAGACCCTATACCTACAAATTAGAAATCGACAGAGATGAGACTGTGGAATATAATCTTGGAGAAGTTTCAAGAAGTACAAGGGAAAAACAACACAAAATGCCACATGGATCATGATACATTACACACTACTGGTCAGAAGTGAAGAGAAAGAAACAAAAACACCTTCACTTGGAGGTTTCAAGGCATCTCAAACTCCCCATGTACAAAGCTGAAATTTTATTCCTTCCTTTCAAAAATCTGCTTTTTCCTCAGTATTCATTATCTTAGTCAATGGCACCAGTATTCATCCTGTTAACCAAATTAGAAATTTGGTACCCATTCTTGCCTCATCATGAACTTGTCCATCTCTACCACCATCCCATCTAATTAACCACTGAGAGCTAATGATTTTACCTTCTAAATATCTCTCATTATTTCTATTGTCAGTGCTTTATTCCACCATTATCTATTGTCCATATTTTATATGACTCAGATTAAGTAATGCTTAGACATGTGCAAGACAGCATGCACGATCTACCACAGCACCTGAAGCCCTGTACAACTTTCAGTGCATGAGAAGTATGGCTGGCGCTTCACTTCTGCCTGCCAAATCTCCTGCATAATGTCTCCTGTGGCCTAACCAACCCAGGAATACACAAGGAAGGGATTTCTCTGGGAAACATGGTTCGGCTTAGACAAGTGGACACAATCCAAAGCCACCACATGTATCCTGAAAGACATGGCATGATATACCTCTCCATCCTTGTCTGAGTGAACTTCTCCCTTTTCCTATTCTTTAAAGGTCATTCTTCCAGAAAGATTCGCTTGACCAAAATCTTCTTTAAAATACTCAGTGCCCTTTTAATTGCTTGTGCAAAGTCTAGCTTTACCATTAGACAGACTATGGGCTCCAAGGGCTCAGGAACCATGTGCACAGTACACAGCACACGCAGTACCCTGAGCTTGGTGCCTAGCACAGAGAAAGCACTCAGTAAAGACCAGATAAACAAACCTCAATTGGTGTTATCAATGGACCTTTTCTTAGATGGGATTCCAGTTAAAACCACACAGGACTGATATTTATCCAGCTTTATTTTCAAAGCATCTCTAAAGTAGGAAAGACAGCCACTTGAATGAGAACTCATTCCAAAGTCTGACATTCATTTTCATTGTACTTCAACTAAATCTTTAATGCCTTTAAAACTACCCATTGACGTTCCTATCTAAGAGATATAGGCCACTAAATTATTATATATTAGCACAAAGGAAGAGAAGGAATTCTCTCTCGGAGATTTATTAGAAATAGTACACGGCTAACATTTCTACATTATATTAGAACCACCTGTCCAAAAGCAGGAAGATGGCATCTATGACCCTTCAGGGAAATCCCTGTTCAATGAGCCTATCAAAGTTATTTTACTAGCACAGCCGTGTAAAATTAATCATCTTTGTGAATTCTTAATTGCTGTGGTCAGACAACCCCCAGAGAGTAATCACACACCGTGGCAGAACTCACACTCCTTTTTCACTCTTCCATGATGAAGGAGAATGCAGGAAGATGCAATTGTTCTCTACCACTTGCTCATTAATTCACTCAAGAAATAATTATGGATGTTTCCTGAACGGTAAGTATTAAGGATACAAAGATGGCTAAAGGAAATTAGTGTCTAGTGAGAAGAAAGGCAAGTAAGCAGACATGGTCAGTATTTTTAGAAGTATTTTTAGAAGTATTTGAAGACAAGCAGCTACTATTTAAAAAAAACAAGTAAGTGACCAAATACCATAGAAAGTGCTCAGTAAATATTAGCTAAATGGCAGACACTAATATAAGCACATTACATGAATTAACACATTCAGTCCCCATAACAGATCTGTGAGATGGATATGTATATCATTTCCCATTTTCACAATGAGAGAAATGAGCCACAGAGAAGCCAAGTAACTTGCCTAAGGCCACACAGCACATCTCCAGAGCCCACTGTTTATCACAGTGCTATCCTGCCTCAACCTATCTCCCTACTCCCTTCCACAATTCCTCCATGACTATTAGGCCTAGTGATTGCAAATTAAGTTATTAGAGGTTCAACAATTAATTTCTAAAATACAATGAATTGTTAGCATTTTAATAAAAATTACATTTAAAATCTATAGAGGGTTCACATTTGTAAATTCTTCATTTGTGACCATAAATACCTACATAGTCTCAAAAGATAAATACATATTATTGCCCAGAGGGAACGCCAGCCTCTGATCATGTCTCATCCTTCTCTACATCTGTGCTTCTCCTTTTACCTAGGCCTGAACGATGTAGGAACCCTCCATTATCCAGCACATAGGTCACCACATTTTGCGGGGGAAAAGGGACAAAGGAATACCCAACAACTACACAATAAAATAGTTTCTGCTCTACTCCCTCAATTCTGGGATTTCCTCAGCAGGTTTTGCTGAGAAACAACCTGGTCTCAGCTCAGTCCTAGGTGGAAGAGAGAATAGAGCATATACAGAAAATGTAATTATTTTCATTCTATCAAGAGAAATAGGCATACAAATCATTTCTTGTTTGATTTCACATTGAAATGGACAGGATCAACACACAGAACCCTCTTACAGTGGTTCCACTGCAATATCTAGTATATTCCCTCACCTGTCCAGCTCCAATTGCTCTAGGAGGAAGCCTACTGGGGCAGCAGGAAAGGCTTCTCAGGAGATGCTGGGTTTGAAGAGTATGACATGGCGAATCCACTGGAGAATTCAAGCAGTTCCCTATGACTAGAGGATAGAGTAGTGGGTAGAACAGATGGTGAGAGTGAGGTGGAGTGGTCCTAGAAATGAGGCTAAAGTCATAAAAGGGGGCTGGATCACTAAGGGTGTACAGACGACTCCAAAGGCTATGGAGAACTGCTGGAGAAAATGAACCAGGGGAGATCACTCCGACAGTGGTGGTCTAGAGGACAGATGAGAAGACCTCTCCCTACAACTTGTGTGGTGATCAAGCATCGGGCAAACAGCCCTGCCTACTTAGCTGAGGTTCTCCATGGCACCTAATAATAAAAGATAAGAAGGAGCTTTTCAGTTTTCCCTTCTCTTTAGCTATGGTCACAGAATATACATAAATCTAAGTCAGGTTCAGATGTTGACAGCAAAACTCAGTGAATTCATAGCTTATCAAGAGACAGTCTGGGAAAAGATGGGTGAGAAGCTGTGATCCAGCCATGAGAAATGAAGAGTCTTCCTAAACTTTTTATAAAGGGATAAGTAATCATTCTGAAAGAGAGTCCAACAGAAGATAAGAAAGCATCAGATATGTTTAAATGAACTATATTTAAAATATGGGCAAGAGGACACAGAAATTTACCCTCAGGACCATAGTCTGTCCTCTCTTCATGGTGGCATGCCCACAGCTACCAAGGGAGGAGAGTGCACGGATCAAGAGCAGCTTATGATCCTTTGTCTCATAACATTTGATCAGAGGAGAAGTTTTTATGATACTTTATAGTACATAGTAGTTAAATTGAACAAATATTATGACCACAATAAAACACATTCTTATCACTGGAACATAAATCAGTAATTGCTACATTGTGAGGGAGTTTCCCCCACAAGTCCAGGGATGCTGCTAGCATCAACTGGAGAAGTTTAAAGGCAAAGCCACACCATCAAATATCATTTAAAATCAAGACACCACAAAATTAAAATCTGTTCCCTCCAGGGCTTGAATGCTGCTTTTCAAACCTTTTACAAAAAGCTTTTTGCTCTGCAGTCGATCACTAAAAAGCCACCTACATAAAACGTATTAATAAGGACTCCATTGGAGAGACTTGCCATAAAATCAGGAATGCTTTGGAGCTCAGTGGAGATTCACTCCCGCCACACACAGCTTGGCAGCAACAACTCCACTTGACCCTAGTACACGTGTTTTCCATTACAAACTGAAGATTTCTATCAGAGTTCAAATTAATTGTTTTATATCGCTGGCGTAGGAGAAACTCTTTGAGGAGGCAAATGTCCACAGCTCACAAAGTTGGACTCCTCAGGAAGAGGATGTACCACCCCCTACACGTCCAATTCAAAGAGGGGGAAAGTGTTGAGATCTTGGTAAACTGAAATCCGTTTCACAAGTTTGCTTTGAATTCCTTGAGTTATCGCACCTTCTTGAAATTGTGAAATTAAAGTTGCATTCCATAACAACCTAAGGAGTACTTCTTATTTATAGACTCTGGAGCATGGTAAGTTCTGAACATTTGAGACAGCATCGAATTTTTTTCTTTCCAGGACTTAAGGTGGTCAAAATAAGGTAGCTCTGAAGGCAGTCTGAGGAACTTACAAGGAATATGAGCTCAGGGAGTATTGCTCTTTCTTGATTTTGATTCACACAAGCTTATAAATTTACTAGGTTCCTGTCTCCTTTTAAAAAAGATCTCATTTTTATGGAATGATCCAAGACTAGAGTAATTTGGGAGAAGAATTTTTTTTAATTCAAAGCAACAAATTCCCCCCAAATTTGAAATGCGGTAGTTCACTTTATAACTTTTTTTTTTTAAGCTGGTACACGCCAGCCATTGTGCCAAGAGATTACTCAATCCTTATAGCACCCGATAAGGTAAATGTTCTTACTTGCATTTTATAAGTGAAGAAATTAAGGCTCAGGCAATTTAAGTTGCTTGATGTGACACAGCTAATAAGAAAGTGTAGTAGGGTTGAACTCAACACTGTCTGAGGGTTTGCTGCTATAACATGGTGCTGCCTCATCAGAAATAACAATAGGAGACACACTGGCCCCCATTTCCCTCTATTGATGCATCAGGAGACAAAATCATTCCATTAAACACATCAACATTCATAGCCATCATGCCTCTACTTTCTTTAACCAATCACTTCAATTATGTAAGGTATGTATTTCTAGGGGAGAAGTGACTTTATTGCTTTTGCAAGTCTAAGTAAATCTGTATGCAAGTGAGATCACTTCGCCTTTCATTGTACCTCCTAAAACCTAACATACAGATCACATCTGTGTACTCTAAAACACCGATGTATTTTCTGGTGCTCCAGATAACCACTGTATTTATTATGTACCCCAGCAAGGGCATTGACTTAACTTTCTTACTTAAGCTTTTATGTCTTTTTTCATAAGAGGAAACAGGCATGGTTTCTAACCCACATAGCAGAAACATGAATCAATTTTCAAGTTTAAAATTTGCTTTGTGCATAGTAGCAACAAATTAAGCCTCATCCCAGCAAAGGAAGTAGGCACAGGGAACCGAAGTTGAGATGTTCTACTGAGATTGCTAACAATTCACCTTCAACACAATTGCAAAGAAAAGAGCACTTATTCGGTGCCCCTTTTTTGTTGTTACCCAACTGTAATAGTTTCCTACCCAACACAGAGTTAATATATAATACATTTTCATTGCCCCAATTAATGCAGAAAACAAGCTAAAAAACTCTTAGGGCAACCTGCAAGAGGAACTCAAATCAACCTTGTAAAGAGTGCCTGTCTCTGGTTCAATACTAATTGCCATGTAAATTAACGAAAAGCACAGCCTCACCAGCAAGGAAAATGAAGGTTTCTTCACAGACCATCAGCAATGTCGCCCCAGAAGCCTAAGTAGCATCATGCCTGTTTCTTTGGATAATAAAATGCCAAAGTTTTTCTTTTGCTGTCAGCAAATGATGAATACATGTGGTACCGATTATTTAATACCACTAGACCACCAGGGAAGAAGATTTAGGTGAACTGCAGCAGAACTATGCCATTTATTTTTATTACCATGCATTAAAAATTACGTTTACAGATAATTGTTTTTCTCCTCCCAATAAAGCAAGATTTTAAAAAATCCAGAAGAATATTTAATTATACTGGACCACCAGGGAGGAATTTTTAAAGTTGATTTTTTTATTGAAAAATTAGATTTGCTTTTTTAAATTCCCAATTATTTGTAAGTGCAATTTGTGAAGAAATTATTTTAAACCAGGGCAGTATGAATTTTCTATCAGAGAAGCATCTCATGGATTAAGTTACTCCTTTACAAGGGTAATTACTTAATCAAATCACCCCTCAAAACCATCAGATCTAAAATTCCTGTGTAACAGCCTGTATGTTTTACAATTCTGTTCAATGGCACATTCTCGTGTTTTCTATCAGTTGGTGTTTCTAAAATCCCCAGATAAAATAAACTTTTCATTTTCTTTCAGTAACATTGTACTAAAATGGGAAAAATTTTCTATTTACCAGTTTCTTTTAAAAAAGAGAAAGAAAGGTAAAAGGAGGAGTAGTAGCAACAGCAAACTAAGAAAAAAGGGGGGAAAAGGGAACAAATCAAAAGGAAATTAAATGAGGCTTCACATGACAGTTGAAATAATAATCTTTCTAAACTTCAGCTGACATATTTACAATTATGAAAGAAAGTCGTTGTTTCCCTCTCCTCCCCTCTCTCCTCCTCCTCCTCCCACTCCTCCCTCCTTCTCTCTCTCCCTTTCTCCAGAGTGTGCAGCCCTTCAATTAAAGGGTGCCTCAGAGCTCATCTAAGCTTATCCTCCATCAATATCATCACTATCAGAATGCCCTTCTCTGCATCCCTCACCCCTACTATGCCAGAGCATTGGCTAATTTGCCCAAAAGGCAGGTCACACTCTCCTCAGCGGACACCCCCTGAGGTGAGAGAAGTTCCTTGTATCCCTGTAACTCTCACCTTGGATGCTTTTTGAAGCCGTGAAAAGAAAGAAGAATAGTTCTTGAGATAACATTGCAAAATCTATCAGCCAATCCAAACCACCCCTGAGGACTATGTACTTCTCTGTTTTTTTAACTAATTGCTTGAAACAAAAGCAGTCCCTGTGTTCTGGGCTAAAATCAGACAGGAGGTAGAAGAACATACACACACACACCTTGAGTAGCATTTTCCAAAAGAAAAGTTCCTTCTCAAATGGTTCTCAGGATAAAAGAAGAGACCAGGGCCAGACCCAGGCAAAATTATGAAATCATTCAAAGTTCTTTGGCTCCTCCCACTTCCTCTCCAATATGTAGATTAAGGTGTTCATTCCAACACAATACTGTTTGCTAAAATATCCTAATTATATTAAATAAGCTCATCAAAGATTAGTTCAAATTACTCCTTTTTTGTGTGTGGAGTTTGTACCTCTAATCACATAGAGCCTACTCACATATGATTTTCAGGATGGATCTCCTCTGTAATTCAGGTTTGTAATAGAAATACCAATATGCCTACATGTGAACCAGAAAACTGTTTTCAATGCCAAGATCTGTGTTTGTCTTGAAAAGCCAGGAATGGAAGTAAGCCAGAAAGAGAAAGAAAAATACCATATGAGATCGCTCATATGTGGAATCTAAAAAACAAGAACAAAAACAAACAAACAAACAAACAAAAACAAAGCGTAAATAAAGGACAGAAATAGACTCACAGACAGAGAATACAGACTTGTGGTTACCAGGCGGGTGGAGGGTGGGAAGGGATAGACTGGGATTTCAAAATTGTAGAATAGACTACACTGTATAGCACAGGGAAATATACACAAAATGTTATGATAACTCACAGAGAAAAAAATGTGACAATGAGTGTGTATATGTCCATGAATGACTGAAAAATTGTGCTGAACACTGGAATTTGACACAACATTGTAAAATGATTATAAATCAATAAAAAATGTTAAAAAAAAAAAAGATTAAAAAAAAAAAGCCAAGAATGTTTACCTATCATTCAGGACACGCCCAGATCACACACAATGACTCCCTGCAGTAACCACATGGTCTTGGTATAGGGTCCTTTGATTTTAGGGCCAGCTTTGCTACGATGTAAAGCTTGCTTGCTGTGCTCAGTTTCTTCTAGACTAAGAAAAGCCCAGGCAGGCTGGAGATGGATCTGGTCATGGCTGATTAGAACTTAAAGTGTTCTCACATTATGCAGGCTCCAGTCAGTAGGAGCCACGTGTGACCGTGGACAGATTCCAGGAAGACTTCTGGGCAGGGCCCTTCACACTGGACCCTAACAATGAGGACCTTCAGACTTCAAAGTATTTAGTCTTCTGTGTTGTCATAAAGCCAAAAATAATCTACCTCTTTATTATTTCTCCCTTTCAAGGCAATCACTTGCCCTTCTACCCTACTAAACTCTTCTCCTGGAACATATGCCTTTAGACCTCATTTCTCTGGTTCCCAAGTGCAGAGGCCCAGGAGCTCTGTGGGCCTCCAAGCAAAGGTTTAGAGAAGGAGTAGAGGAATCAAATGCAAGCCTAATCCCGTCATTCCCAGCTAAACACACCTCTATGACTCCTTACTGCCCACTGGGACAAATGCAAGTTTCTTTTATTGGTCTACAAGGCCAGCCTGTTTGGCCCTTGCCCTATCCCACTTTCATGCTTCACACGATGAATCCCTCAACTACTTGGACTTTCGGAGACCTGATGACCTCTGAACTTTTCCATGTACAGCTTCCTTACCGGGCCTCTACTAAGAACTTCTCCCATCTTAATCAGCAACAGTAACATAAGAACCTGAACAAAAGTAGAGCTCTAAGAAGGAAGTGAGTGGGAACATTGGAGGTTACAGTGATCTGGAACAAATGGTCCGAATTTTTGCACTTGTGAGATTTTACTACCAAAAAAAAAAAAAAAGAAAGAAAGAAAGAAAGTCAAAACAGCCCAGACAGGATGAGGGTTTCAGATGGTCAATGTCTGCATGCTCAGAGGACAGGAGTCCCTGTGACTGCTCGAGAATAGTGTTCGCCCTCTTGGCCACCTTCCCATAGCCACATGGACATGGGGAGATGAAGGTGGTTTGCAGCAAACAGATATTCTAGAGACCAGAGGAGCCTGCTGGTGGTCAGATATAGCTCATCCCTGCTTATTTCCCAAAGGGGATCTGAAGCTACTAAGTGGCCTCCCCAGCAGGATGGAGGGTAGGGAATGGGATACTCAAAGAAGTTATTCCATCAGCTGACAAAGATGTTGTGGATCCTATGGTGCACTGCTGGATGTCAGCTTCTCAGATCACTTTATGAATGTAGCAGTCAAACACACTTTCGTATAATCAAGCTTGGCACCTTTCCTCAGCTAGCTTGCAACAAATTAACTTACTAGAACATGGGCCACTAAACTGGAAATCAACTACAGCTGAAACAATATAATAATAAAGCTACAAACAACAGTAACAAATTTCAACAGTGCCTCCCATTTTAAAAGATTTTCACAAACATCATCTTACTTGAAGGTGCAGCTATGCTTCACAACCCTACTGTGAAGCAAGTGATCTTATGCCCACATCACAGATGAAAAAATTGAGGCTCTGGAAGCACAAATGACAGGCTGAAGGTTACCTAAGCCTTTGTAACTCATAAGTGGAGTTAGTATTCTAAGTCCACGTCTTCCTACCAGGTCCTGTGCTCTTTCTGCTGTACTTTGCTAATTTTCACCAATACTGAAAGCAACACCAAAGTAATCAAGTAGAGGCTTAATTCCCTGATCAGGTCTCCAACTCAGGTCAACAAATGTTTATTCAGCCTCAACTCTGTACCTGCACATGGCATCACCCCAAACACCTCTCAAAGATCATGAGGCCCTCATGACTTTCAATTGTCCAGGCTCCTGTTTTATTAAAACAAAATATATTATGCCAAAACCATTGTAAAAATTGAGGACATTTAAATGTTTAGAGTTAACAAATTAATATGCCACACACACATACACACAATTACAATGACTGGATAGATAATGCAAATAATGCCCAAGTTTGAATAGGGGCCCTTGGTCAAGGTGAGACCTTTCTGGCCCTTGGGACAGACTACCTGTGCCAGAAAATTCTTAATTCACTAGAGAATCCAAGCATTTTTAGACTCTAAATGGGTTTTAAACAAAAAAAATAGGACTTTGGAGAAATTTGACAAAATTCTCAAATGTCCTAATATTCACAATTAATGAATGCAAGTGGGGCTAGGACAGAACACTGGACTAGGAGTCTAGAGACATAGGTTCTAGACCCAACTGTCTTGCACTAGCCAGGAAACTGTGATGTAGCCCTTTAACTTTCCAGTGCCTCGATTCCCTCATCTGTCCATTAGTCGCTGGACTGTGCTGTAGGAGATGCTTACAACTTCACGTTCTGTGATTTTAGTACCCAGCCCTGGAGAAGCTCCTTTCTGGTCCATGAACTAAAACTAATGATCGCTGCAGGCAAGCAGGACTGTGGAAACTACATGAGAAAAAGAGAATGTGCAATCACCAAAACAAATAAGCTCTGCCTTCAGAGACCAAGTCATACCAAATAATGGCAAATGGCAATAACTCAGAGGCTCGCTGCACCCGATAGGGCATTTTGTTTTACATGATACTTGGAACCACTGTGAATTTTCATCAACACTCATGCACAGAAATTTCCAAAGTAAACATTCTTTGGGATAAAAAAGGTGACTGCATTTGGAATGGGTCCCTCCACCCCAGGGGGCTTAAGAAATCTTAATTTGCCCAAGGATGCTAATCAAGCCTAGAGGCTTAGAGTCATGAGCTCATGCACTGATGTGCTGTGCTTGTTTTAAATCAGACTGCCTACTTGGTGTGAGGCTGAACCCTGTTATTAAATCTCCTTTTGTTCTACATGTACACCCATCAATCTTACCTTACAAATCAAATAGAGAAGGGATATCATGTTTATAATTAATCCCTAAAAGCTATTTCCAAATATCTAGTCAGGTGCCCTATACAATGTGTACCCATAAATAGTCCTTAGTTATAAAGTGAAGCTTATCTTAATGGTATTTACAATCTCTTTTGCAGTAAAACAATGGCATATAATCTCTTCTGGTTTTAATATAATTTTGACTATAGAACTTGCTTTGAGTTAGACTATTATTCTGATTATCTTGTTTACATCCAAGACAGGATAGTTTTATTATAAATAAGGAAAAGAATCACTTATAACCAATGCCCACTAACTTTACAAATTCCAAACTCATAAATATATTATTGTTTGTGTTACTAATTTGGAAATTGGGCAGAGACTGTTAACTGTCCCCCAGTACTCACACACTCCTTCTCCCTTTTAGAAATAGAATCCCCTCCTAAGCATTAGCAAGGCACAGAGCCATCTAAAGATAAAGACAACATGTCTTAGCACATGAAAAGATGCTCAATATCGCTAAGTATCAGAGAAACACCAATCAAAACTAAAATGAGATATCACCTTACACCAGTCAGAACAGTCATCATTAAAAAGTCCACAAACAATAAATGCTGAAGAGGGTGTGAAGAAAAAGGAATCCTCCTACACTACACTGTTGATGGGAATGTAAAATGGTGTAGCCACTCTGGAGACCGGTAAGGAAAGTCCTTCAAAAACTGAAAATAAACTTACCATATGATCCAGCAATCTCACTCCTAGGTATATATTCAGAGAAAATTCTAATTTAAAAGCGCCCCAATGGTCATAATAGCACTATTTACAATAGCCAAGATATGAAAGCAACCTAAACGTCCATTGACAGATGACTGGATAAAAATGTGATATACAGATACACAATGGAATACTACTCAGCCATAAAAAAGAATGAAATAATGCCATTTGCAGCAACATGGATGAACCTGTAGAATGTAATTCTAAGTGAAGTAAGCCAGAAAGAGAGAGAAAAATATGGACCTAGAGATTATTACACTAAACGAAGTAAGTCAGACAGAGAAAGACAAATATCATATGATATCACATATATGTGGACTCTTAAAAAATGACACAAATGAACTTATTTACAAAACAGAGACTCACAGACATAGAAAACAAACTTACAGCTACCAAAGGGGAAAGGGGGGAGGGGAGGAATAAATTAGGAATTTGGAATTAGCAGATATAAACTACTATATATAAAATAGATAAATAATAAGGTCCTACTGTATAGCAAAGGGAACTACATTCAATATCTTGCAATAACCTATAATGAAAAAGAATATATGTATAACTGAATCACTATGCTGTACACCAGAAACTAACACAACATTGCAAATCAACGATATGTCAATTAAAAAAAAACAAAATGACTGCATGTCTTAGCCTCCCTTGCACCTAGGTGTGGCCACATGACTAAGTCCTTGTAAACAGTATGTGAGCAGAAGTGATGTGTGCAAATTCCAGCTTGTGGCATTTTAAGAAATCTGAGTCTGCACTCTTCTCTCTCTCATTCCCTCTTCCTGTGGGCTGGAATGTGGACATAATGCCAGCTTCAGCCAGGAAGACATGGGCAACACCTTTAGGACTAGCAGAACAAAAGGAGAGAAAAATTCTCAATTCCTGGATAATGCTGGACCCCTGCCTTCCTCTAGGCTGTTATATGAAAGGGAAATGAACATCAGTCTTGACTGAGCCACTGCACTTTGCTACAGAAGTTTAGTAAATATCCAAATACAGAAATGCTGATTTAATCTTTACTGTACAGTCCCTTTTCCTACAGATAATCATACTTTCTCATGTATTTTTCTTACTGTGTGGACATTCATAAAATAAGCATTTTAATATGTAGAATATGTATCTAGGGAGGCAACATAGGGTAGTATTTCAAAGTGAGGGTTTTGAGGTCAGACTCCAGAATTCAAATATGCCAATACTTGATGCCACTTACTAAGCTCTGTGTAACTTTGAGAAAATTACCCTATCTAACCTCAGCTTTATCATCTGTAAATGTGCTGGTGACAATGCCTATCTCATAGGGTTGTAATAAGAATTAAGTGTCATGCACATTGAGCACATAGGTTCTCATTAGGTGTTAACTCTTATGATAATGATAATGTTATTGCTATGTTTAAGTGGCAAATTTAGGTAGCTATTTAGAACAAAAAGTATTGTGAGGTATGGCCACAATTTGTCCAGACTCTGAAAAGCTAAGCAGAAAAAAACTGATCATGCAAGATTAAAAAGCCTTGTTTCTTGACTCATTGCTTTGCTCCTTTTCTTCTGCAATAAAGCATCTCTTCCTCATCTTTATTCCTAGTTTCTAAATTGCTAGTCGAGTAAGAATGGATGTGCTGTTATCAACTTGTAAGTTCACCTAGGTATTTTCATTTAGAGCCTTTGTTCAGGGAATCCCAGGCAATATATTTTAGGTAAGAGAGATATTTGATGGTGTCTCTTACAAATTTATACGGAAACTCAGTTTGTCCCTGGTCCTTCATTCTGTCCTGCTACTCAGTCATTGTGCTTTGTCCTCAAACTCTCCAAGCCCCAGGACACTTGATTTGAGGCACAGGAACAATATTAACTGTTCAGGAATTCCACATATGGGGAATGGAAAGAGTTGAGGAGAGTAGAGAAAGAAGTGGTACAATGACCAAACACTGACCATTCCCCTGGGGCTTGAGGAAGTTTGGGGGTGGGTGGGGCAGTAAGAAAAGAGACAGTGTTGAGAACAATGGAAAACTGTTATTATAAGATCTAAGACATTTATATTATAGGTGGATGGGCTGTTGATGATGACAATGGTAAAAATTAGGGATGATTAAACACTGCAGGGTATTAGAGTAAATGTTAACAAAGATACCAATTACAGACCCTAGAGGATGGAAACCAGAAAAGAAAACTCAAATTGCAGAGTTTTATAAATCATTAAGTGTCAAAAACAAGGCATTAATAAGAATGATGATGATGATGGTGAAGATACTTGAAGCAGACACTCTGACAATGCCCACCATGTTCAATTTGTCCCGAGTTTGGCCCCCCCTGCCCGGAGCAGAGCAGCTCTTCAGGAACTGCAGTATCCCCTCCTCTCTGGCTAGAGCTGATGAAGCGAGCAGAAACACCTAATCCAAGACAGGCCCTAGAATGTATTATTCATTTACTCAACAACTGCTTTCCACTTCTGGCTGTGATAGACTAGACTTGCATCAAACCTACCCTCTTGCCAAGAACAATCAGATGAAGTAAAATACCGAACAAAAAAATTAAAATAAAGTAAATTAGCTACCAAGATTGCAAGACCTGAGGGCCAAGATCCTGGAGAGAAGGAAAGGAAAGCACAGAGAGAGATTAGCCTGACATTTGGCAACACTTTTCTCCTTGAGGCACTTTAAAGTTGTGGCTCAGAGGCCAAAAAGCAGAGAAGAATTTTCGGCTTTCAGTTTTCTGCTACTGAAATCAGAGTTCAGGGCTCACCAAGAATAAGGGTCCAAACTTTCTGCTGGAATCACTGAAGAGCCACACCCTAAGAACAAGGTCTTACCAGAAAAAAGTCTCTGTAAAGACTAAAAGACAAATTTGAATTAGCCAACTTCATACTGGATTAAGGTAATTAGGCCTCTGTCCAAACATCAGAAGCAAAAGTATATCTATCCTCTCTGGGGGATAATAACATCATCCAGAACCTTAAATGATCCCCTCAATCTTTCATATACAATTCAGCATTCAATAGGAGACCATTTAACCAAAACCAAGAGATGAAAATATATCAGACAACAGAAACAAACCTCAGGCAACCCAGATATTGGGGTTATCATTTGCTCGATGATTCAAAGCATACCTGTTACATGTGATGAACCGTGCTAGGCACTGAGGGTATACTGACTGGCAAAACAGTTATGCATCCTGCTTTGATGGAGTTTATCATCTGGTGGGGGAGAGCAACAATAATCCCTCATTTGAATAAAGAGAAATAAAAAGTCAGTGAGAGTCCATTAGCTGGTGATAGGCAGGAAACTGTGAGATTATGTGGAGCAGGGGCCAGACCCCACGTGGGCGTAAGTTTTGGAAAAGCAAAATCTAAGAACTTTGCAAAGACAGCTTATCTTCACAGAGGAGAATGGGGTATATTTACAGGAGAAAACAGATGTGAGAATACGCAGGCCCAAAGAGAGAACCAGAGAGATCGAGAGAAGTTTCTTGACGGTGTTCTGGTTTCCAGGAAGCCCAGCTACATTTCCCATAGCAGGGTTCCATGTGATTGACCCCATCACCTTTTAATCAGCACTTTTTTGACTTGGGCTTACTTAAGTGAATTTCTTTTCCTTGCCATTAAGAGGATATCTGACAAAGACAGGAGTCATTCATGTGACCTGGGAACAGTTAGGTAACTGCTATGCTGCATGAAAAAAAAAAAAGGAAGAAATATTAGTTAAGTGTATTGGATTATCTTGTTAGGAGTTTTATCTGATTATCCTAGAAAACTCTACGTAGGTATGATCAGACACACACAGTGTAGTAATATCCTGAGAATGTAAGACCATGAGAAGGAACAGTAGGTACCAAGCAGTTGCGATCTGTGCCCCAACATATGCAACGCTGTCTCCAAATAAGTCGAGGTTACCTCCGAGACAAATGACAATCTAAACGCAGTTTAATTATGTTGTACTTTTCAACCCAATCACAAAATATGTTCCCAGTGTTTTTAGCCATGCAGTTGTTCTTTTTCTGGAGGTATTTTATTGTGTGTCATCTGTCTTTTGCTTCTCTTCCTGCCACCTATGACTCCAATTAGAAGGTCCCTCTGTCCAAATTGCATATATTCAGAGTGGTTCGGGAAGACAGCATTCTGCAGAGGCAGACAGGGCAATGATACATAAAGCACATGCACACCCTGGGGAGATGTACAGAAAGGTGGGATGGATGGTACTTGGGGGTTAGCAAAACCAAACCAAAGACTAATTTAAAAGTAGCATGACTAAAGAATACTGGGCATATTTTAATTCCTAGAGCCAGAACTTCAAGATTCTTTTGAGGCCTCGATCAAATATCCTCTGGTGATGGTAACTGTATTTTCTCCACACTCATTTTGGCTTATTTGCAAGTAGGCCAGATTATGTTCATTTATAGATTCATATTATTTATGTTCATTTACTGGTTCATCTATATATACACACCCCAAAACATATAGTTCATGAATTTCAGTCAAGCAGCTTAAAAAAAAAAAAAAGGAGGAATAAATGTCTTCTGTTGATGAACTCAACAGCACGGCTTAGAATTTCACCCATAGAAATGTCAGGTCCTTCTTTCCTCATCCAAATCCACAAAAATGAAACAAAAGAAACAAGCCTCACTAAGTAAAATGAGCTAAAAATTAGCAAGAAGCAAAGATGATGCCAGTTGCCCAGGGCAGCAAATGGTTGATGGATGGAATAATTAAGATCGACAGTAAACTAATCTCTGTTCCTTTATTGAAAACGAAGTCCCTTGAATCAATTAGCCTTGTCATGGATACCTTTTGTAAAACAACTATGACATCCCTACCACTTCTCTTTGTTTATGGATTTGTCCACACTTCAGTAAGTTCAGGGACTGACTTCACAAGCATCAAGAGATAATCATGGAAGATTCCAGGACATTAGGTACAGCACAAATATAGCCACAGTTCTTGAAAAAATATAAGTATCACAAAGTAGGCCCAGAAGACTTTTCATGAACATTTTCAAAGACATAATGTCTCCAAAGTTTTGCTGCTATAAGCAAAGTCTAAAAACCCTCTTTTAAACAGGCCAAGCATGTACCTGTTAGAATGGAGATCCACTGGCCTACCTCATACATGATAGAGTTGGGAGAGTAAATAGTGTTAAGAGGAGGTCTTCTTGTACTCACATAGTCACTTTGAGATCAGAAAAAACAAGAAAGACAAGAAGCTGAAAGAAATGGAAAGAGGGAGTTTCCAGAGCAGGGTGTTTGTGCTAACATTCTACATCAAATAGATCAACCCTGCAGCTCCTGCAAGCACTACCCTTAGGTTAGGGAGTAAATTGAAATTATCAGAGATGGCCCAGAACTCTGTTCTGGCTTCTAGTGCTTCTGTGACCTGAATTAAAGCAATGGTTGCTATAGTCACTTAAGAATCAAAGGGATTCTACAGTTAATCAGAAGGCTTGGGGCAGAGGGTTATGACTTAGGAATAAAAACCCTTTTTGAGTTATCTTTATAGAAAATCCTGCTCATTTTATCTGTGTACTCTCTTTCTTCTTTTTCAGTACAGCAAAAGAAAATCATTTAATGTTTCTTTGATGGTATAGGCTCTGGCAGTGCTTTGGAAACAGTACTTCTGAATATCCTGGTTGGCTAAGTTTAGGAAATATGGATTTAAACAGAGTTTAAAGCATTTCTTTACTGCTAACATTCCAGAGCATTTAATGTGAGTATATGAATTGAGAATGGAGTTGGAAGGTAATATATATAGTACGTAATGTTTTTTAAATGTTTTGAGCACAGAACACTTTTTTCACAAACATGTAATGGACCTATTTGTTCCAAAAATGCACTTCTAGAATTCCTTTGTTAGAACTTAAATGTAGATGTGAAAGGTGCAATAGATTAGGATGAATAGATATGACCTAAGGATATATCTTATAAATGGTCCATTAAAACCTTATACATTAGTTTTGCTATTAGAGAAAGAAGGAGATTGAAGTTATTCAATAAAGGAACTTGCCTTTGTTTCCCCTAAAATAGTCAAATGTCAAAAATAAAAGCTCAGCAACTTAGTATATTTAACTACATGATTACTTTTTTAAAAAAGATTTTATTGTAACAGTAATAACACTGGCAAATTTTTATATGTAAATATATGTACTATGTGTATGTACCTTGCAATTTTTGCCTAAAGAATTTTATCACACTGCTCTAAGATAAAAAGATAAAAGCTTTGGCATCAAAGCTAAAACCAAGTGGTTCTGACTTGCCCCCCCAAAAGTTGGCATCTATTACAAATGTGCTAACCCAGGTCATATGTAAAACAACATTATTTCTGAGGTGAAAATATACAATGGTAAATCACAAGAGTTGGCTAACGTAGGCTGAGGCCATTTTACCTCCCAGCAGAGAATGATAAAAGGGAATAATAACAGGTTTTGCCTCATTGTAAAAATGTAAACCCTTTTAAATTGGCACTGATGGAAGTAGATTATTTCACTTTATTTTTTTAATAAACATTTATTTTACGCAGATTTTAGAAGTAATATATACTCACTGAAGGAAACCTGGAAATCACTGGACATAATGAACAGACACAAGACTAAAATAGCCACCTAAGCTTGCCACCCACTAAGGTCATTTTTGGTGTATGTCCCTCTTAATACCTATTGTTTCACAGAGTTTAGATCATACTGTGTATGTTTTGCATCTTACTTGTTTCCTTCATTTACTAATGATCTGAGACATTTTCCCGTTTCTTAAAAACTCTTTGAAAACATCATTTGAAATGGCTGTCTGTGATTTCCAAGCCATTAGCACGCCCATTACCGAGAGCGCTTGGCAACATGGGGCTCTGATTCCTGCCTCTCCTGAGAGCTCACCCTGGTGAAACCTCCCTGGCCACACAACTAGGAGCCTGCCGTGGGTGTACAGGATTTGGGAGCCAGACTACTGCATATCAACTATACAGAAAGAAGCCTGTTCTTTTACACGGTCAATTTTAAGGGCCAAAGCTGCATTGTTTTCTCCAATTAAAATGTAAAGGGTACCGTATGGCCTAAAACACTATTTGCTTTTGCCAAACTTACCAAACACAGGAGTCACCCAGTGGCACAAGACAGAGATGGCCAAAGCACCCCTCTGAGCACTGTGATATAACAGACCCTCAATGCTGCAGGAAGCACACAGCCGGAGAAATCAGTGAATCACAGGGTGGAGTTTTACTACCAGTAAGTGTATGTGCCTCTGGCCATTTAAAGTCCCTCTTTGTAAATAAATACATCCAGTGGTGAAAAGAAAACAAGTCTTCCTACACTTTCTCATGTGATTATGGGTCCCCTGAGAAGTCATACAAAAATTCTATTATCAGTATAGGCAGTGTTGGGGAAGCTTCCACCAACCATTCAAAATGCCATCCATTAACTAGGATGGGGCCATCTGTTGGAGAGAGAGGGCAGTTCAAGTTGAGCAGGTATTCCTCCTTCCTGGTGGGCTGTGGCTAAAGACCTCCAAACACCTTTTCCAGGGGTCAGGGAGAGCCATCAGTAGGAAATAGCTTTGAACCACTACTCATGTGGGCTGGATATGAACCAGCCCTCTTGAAATGCTGATCTGGACAGAGCAGCACTAAACTCCAGGCCCTGCCAGCCTCCCACAGCCCGGGCTGCTGACACTTTTATTTGCTGGCATTTACAATGTAGCAGCAGCTCAGCTCGGCTAATGTGGCTGCTTCCAACATAGCACTTAGGCAAGGACTTCTTCGGGAGGAAAGCAAAAGGATTCCTCTCTGGGGTAAGAGGCTGCCACCAGTGCCATTCATGCAAAAGGCAACTGCATTGTCTCAAAAGCAAAAGCTGAGGATTGACTAGCCCCTGGTGTTTTCTGCTTCCCAAAGAATGTGATTATTCATCACACACACAAACACACACACACACACACACACACATCTGTTATTATTATTTTTTCCTTCTACTTGTAATGAAGAAGAGAAATTTGCCATTTAAAACTACAGCTGCCTCCTAAGGAAAATGGCCCTATTAAAAAGGAAAACAAGCATCTGGAGACAGCTTAGTCATTGGCCTGGCTCTATATATAGAAAGATGAGTGTGGAGTCCAGTTTGGAAGTCAGCCTGGAGCAGTAGAGCTTAAGCATGTTGCAAAAGAGACAGAGGGAAGAACTGGGCATTTCCATCCAATAGTGTGGAGAGAGGCACAGAGGGGCAGGTTATGGAAAGCAAAGGCAGAGGAGAGGAAGAGAGAGGGGCCTGGAGAGAGCTGAAGGCCAGAACCTCTGCTGGGAAGTACACTGGGCAGAAATCCTGATGGTGGGATGGACAAGAAGACTTTTCTCAACAGTAATGTCTTTATTTATTTGCTGTGATATGACCTTGGGACCTGCAAACCTTCAGTGAAAATTCTGAAAGATGCAACAGCTTTGTTTATTCAGTTGATTGGGGGAGCTAAAATTTTGAGACCAACTGTATCTTAAATTCTTTGTAATTTACAAGTACAAATGAACTGAATCTTTATAAGCGACCACAAGTGCTTTTAACAAAATCATCCTCAGTTTACAAATAAGGAAACTGAGACAGAGAGAAGTTAACAAGCTAGTAAATGGCAGCAGTGGGATTTAAACTTAGACGGTCGAGCTCCAGGGCCACATGCACTATATGACATTATACTAAACTCCAGGGACAATAAGAATTGAATGCAAAAGGGAAACTGGGGCAGGAAGTAATAAGCCCTAGAGATAGTCAAAATACCTTAGACAAGGGCATTGGCTAGTCTGTTCCAGATCAGACCAGCAGGATGATCCTAGATGATATCTGAGTTACGTCACCTTCCTTTTATGATTCAATGTGTATTTAATAAACATCCTACAAGGTTCCAGGCCATGTATTTGACACAAAGAAAACTATGAACAAGGCAGTCCTGGCTCTTGCCCTCAAAGAGCTTATAGCCTAAATGAGAAAGAGACAAATGGGCATTCCATTCAAATATAATAAAAATGTGCTATGAAAAGAGATGTGTAATGTGCTTTAGGACACATAGGAAGGGCTCCTAAACCAAAACTGGAAGGCCAGCCAAGGCTCCTGGAGAAAAAAAAATCTAAGCCAAGTTCTAAAAACTTAATCAGAGTTAGTGAGGAAGTAAGAAGGCAAAGAGAATTCCAAACAATAGAATCAACATGTGCAAAAACCCACAAGCAAAATAGGCAATGGTTTAGTAGGGCTGGAACTATCCAGGAGAAAAGTGAAAAGAAATATATTTAGATAGGTTGTCTGGATCTAGATGGTGTTGGTCACACAAAATACTAACACTTTATCACAGGGCCAGTGAAACCAATTATCACGTTTTAGGAAAAATAAGGATATGATTCATTCATCCAACAAATATTTATTGAGCACCTACTATGTGCCAGGCACTACTCTGGATGCTTGGGATAAATCAGGAAACAAATCAAAGATCCCAGCTGTAGATGGGAAATGGTGAGGGCAGAAAATTAATATCAAACACAAAAATTAAATTACGTAGAATGTTAGAAGTGACAGAACTACAAAAAAGAAAGAGTCACATAGGGTAAAATGGATTGGGAGGAGGGCAGGTGAAGGAAGCATGGCCGGATGCAGTCCTAAATAGAGCTGTCAGGGGTAGGCCTCATGCAGGCGACAGCTAGCAAAGACTGGAAGGATATCAGCACTGGTGACTCTGCAACTCACCATCACCACATACAAACAGACAATTAGACATTCAGAGCAAAACCTAGGACTTTTTCACGTCTGCTGTATGTCTACAAAGTCTTGCTTACATAACTTTGACTCATAGTCCCATTTTAATTCAGAAACATAAAATCACTTTAGACTATAGACTCCAGGGTCTAGGAAATTACCAGAAGCCAGAAAGAAACTGAAATTTGGTCCAAACCTCAAGTATTTCCATGAGCTATTCATATCATATGTACTCCTTACGACTTTAACTGCTTGAAACCTTCTCCATCCCCTTAGCTTCATGTCCATCTCTTCTGAAACACAGCTGGCTATTTTTTTTAATGCACGTATTTTATTTATGTCCATTATTCCTATGGCCACCCCAAAGACCTGCTCCCACTGGAAGACAAAAATCAACCATATTTGGGCAACTTGGTTTCTTTCCTCCCTTTTTCTCTTCTCTGAGTTTAGAATTGTCAGGAACAGCTGTGTGCATTGCCAATGCCTTTCCCAAAACTAACAGGGCGCGAACACACAAAACATCTATTCTGCTTCTAAATTTGTTTTTAATTATATTACAAGATGGAAAAAGAAATGCCTTAGCTGTTAACACTGGCTCGGTGGGGCCAACAGTAGACATAGAGCAGACACGAGGAAATACTTCAAAATTTTTTTTTAGGTTGCCATGATTTAATAGCAGATATTCCTGGCTTTGAGTGAACTCTGCAATATCCCTGTGCGACAGAATAAATGATCATCTACCACTATTAATTTTAGGTCATAATGTCTGAAATGCCGCTTCAAAAATAAATGCAGTATTTTCACTTTATTTGGTCAGGTAAATACTAAACTATTTTGTCATAATAACTTTACAACACTGTGTTTCACCTTGTCTTGCCTTGACTGCTGAAGGTAATAGGGACCGTTTTATTATGTCCATAAATTGAGTCAATTGACTTATCCTTATATCCTGTTTCCTGAACTTAACGAGAGATTCTGCATCATTAGGAAAACACACCATCCTGCAGCAGGATCAAAAGCAAAGGAAGCCTGATAATAAGTCATTTTGATTTCAGGGAATGTTCACCAGGCAAACTTTCAATATTCTGGCAGAAGTAAAACAAATAACTGACTTTGCAAAGCATGGTTTGCTCAGAACTATGCTTATGCTGGAGACATCCCAGAAGAAGGGTCCATATACACCACCCCCCAACACACACACACAAATCAACCTCTCTGAAAATGAGGCACATGTAATGAATCTGCAGATTCAACATACCCATTAAAGAACACAAATCAAAATATTAAATAGTTTTGCAAGGAAATTTTCAGGAAGATTTTTATAGTCACAGTTTTTAAAATTCAGACTCACAATCACAATCATATTCCTGGATTAGATCTTATTGTAAGAAATGAATGCGTATGGTAAAGCCAAGCTATTCCTTCTGAAACTGTGAAAACTGTGGTGCTGTTTTGTTTTGTGTTTTCTTCAGTCTCAAGACCCTAGTACGGTGCCTGATACCTAGCTCAATAAATAGTTGTATTGTGGCACTGTTTTAACCATGACGATGGCAAAGGTGACAGGGTCCTGCATACTGTATTCATAGGTAGATCAGGACCCAAACCACAAATACTAATGGCAGTGATGATGAGCAATAATGATTTTAAATACTAGCTGTCATAGATTGAACGTCTGTACTGTGCTGAGCACTTACCACAGAGCACTTCATCTGATCTTCATAACATTTCTATGAGTTAGGTATGATTATTATTACCATCTTACAAATGAGTACATGATAGCTTAGAGAAGTTACATAATGTGCTCAAGTTCCCACAGCTGCTAAATGGCATCTACTTCCAAAGCCTGAGCTCCTGGACACTATACTACACTGGGAATCCAGGGTCCAAATCTTGCAGGCTACCATCCAGAGAAGGCTCACAGATAGCCAGAGGAGCCTGGGGAGAAATGAGTAAAGACCATACATGTGCGGAAGAGCCAAAGACAGTGAGAAAGGTTGAGCTAAGAAGACGGGTCTCTTGTTGAAGTTACTTTAGTTTGTTGGAAACCACACTCCTGGCTGCTATTTTTTGGATCTATTACTCCCCTAGGTCTCTCCCACCTACTAGGACCACACAGGAATTCCTCTGCAAGAGCCACTGGACTTTTCATCCTCATTACTTTGTGGAACTTCCAGATTCTCCCTAGGATCCTAAGACCAAAGAATTTGAAGATTTCCAGCTTTATAATAACATACTCAACCAGTGTAACTACTTTCTAAAGTATTGCCCAAAATGTTTAAGTGCTGAGGACCACTGAGACTGGCCATTGAGACTGAGTAACCTTCAGGCATTCCCACTAGATAGCAAGCCCAGAAGCACCAATATAGGAACCACTTCAGGCTAATGTTACATAAGCCAAGTAAGTTAGAGAACTGAGTGATTACTAGTGCATTTCATTCATATTGTAGACCATCAAGGTACATAATTATTTCCATTCTCCACATAGAGAAGTAAAAGTAAGAATCGTCTAGTGTTCTGTTAGAGTCATCCAAAACAAGTGAAGACTTATAAGCCTGGATAGGTCTGTAAGTGGTCCAAATATAAATCACTAGTTAATGTTCAAGGATGACAGCGGCATGAGCTAACCCCCACCAACTCTCCAGCCTCATCTTCCTCCTCACTCACTGTTCTCCTGGCACACAGGACTACTTTCTATTTCCACTTCAGGGCTGTGCATGCATTGTTCTTCTGTCTGAGTGACTTTCCCTACTCACAGTCATTACCTGGATAACTCCTGTTATCTTTTCAGTTACAAAGGAACAGAAACTCAAACTCAACTGACTCACATAATGAAGAATACATTGAAAATTCCAAAGCCAGGGGTGCTCCATGTTGACTTACACGTTAAGGAAGCCAATAGGAACCCAGATTCTTTCCATCTTCCTGCTCTACCTTTGATGAGTGGTATTTGTCCTAAACTGAGCTCGACTCAAGGTCAGACATGACAACATTCAGAGGCAAAAAGGGTCACCTCTTCCTTGTAAACAATGAGGAAAGCATTCTCCAAAGCCATCCAACAGAGGCCAAAATTGTAACACATGCCCTAACCCAATATATGCCTAAACCTATCAATGGCAAGGCACTGAGACCACCATTACTGACTGAGATAAATCAAGTCCAATATCCTGGGGCCACTCCCCTGAAGTACATGGCTAGATAGAGGAAGGCAGATACATGAAAATATTAAGAGATGAGGGCAGTCCTCTAAGGAAGGAAAGGGAAGGCAAGTGGGTATTTGATGAGCAATATATCAGGTCTTTTACAAACAACTCAAAGGGTTTGTTCTAGATGTCACTTTCTCAGGAAAGCCTTCCCTGAAACCCATTCCACACTCAGACTGAGATCTGCCCACTACCTCCTATCAAAGAACACTCTATATTTCATCATAGAATTAGTCATAATTATGATTAAATAAACATATGCATTAAAACTTAATGCCTTTCTATGCCACAATACTCTGTTTTTTTGTTCCAGTCGCAGCACCTAGCATGATACTCACAGGGATACTGGCCAAAATGGGGTCTCCTTCCACTATTGGGGCTTTCCTGCCCCATGAAGACTCCACCTCATCCCTTTCCTTCAAGATGCACAATTTTCACTATGTTTACTCCCTGGACTCTAAGATGTTGACAGCAACCAGTCAGCTCAGGAGTCCGTCTGCCTCCGTGACTCACTGCCAGTAGCACTGCTGGCCAGTGACATGCCCTGCTCCATCTCCCTTAACCATAAAGGCAGCCTATGTCAGCCCCTGCCAAGAGAGCAGATGGCCAGGCTGTGTCCAGCTTAATCTCCTAAGGAGGTATGTTTCCTTCTGCAGCTCATAACCTCCAAGAACAAGTAGCCTATGAAACAGAAATCTGGCACTGGCTAGTCACAATTTCTCCAAACCTGCTTCTCTGGTGGCATCAGGGTAAGATGCACAAGCTGTGTTTTATTCCTTCCCTTTGAAAGAACAACTGAGATAGGAACACTGAGTTCTTTGGAGTCAGACTGACTTTGGAAAATTATTTAATCTTTCTGCATCACATTTTGCTCATCTTTAAAATAGAGAAAACAATCATTCCCCCATGATGTTGCTGTGAGGCACCACAGGATAGTGACTTGTAAAATGTAACAGATGACAGATTTCATTAGTCTTGTTGCACTGACATCTACTGACCCCTTTATACTCAAAACCATGTGAGGCCACCATCCAATGGAAAGTGGTAAGACTCAGTGTTGCAAACCTGAGAACTGCACTTTATTCACTAGAGATAAAATGACAACTGTGATTCTGCCAAAGCTGGCTGGCCAGACCCAGACAGTGATTCCTCAAGGATGTGAAGAAGTCTTTTGTGTTTAGGGTGATTTGAGAAACTCCACATTTAGAAATTAAATCTAAGAATGAGTTTAAAGGGACTTCTGTTTAACATACTCTTAAAGAATAGTATCTAGCCTAGGAACCATGATTATGAGAACTTAGTCATTTTTTCTGGAAGCTTATAGCTCCCCCATGTTATCCCATACTGTTATCATTAAAAGGACTGGGTGCTTATCTTCAGAGTCACTGGGAGTCAGGAAGCCAAAGACACTGTGTCTCACTGTATATCTATCTTCCATAAAAAAGAACAGCAGGGTAAAAGGTGGCTGGTGGCTTTTGCAAGTAGAGGAAAGCAGCCTGCATCGCTGGGTTGCACCAAGGAGAAAAAGAAAGGCACGTCAAGCCCACCAGCAGGAGTGACTGTCTCCTCTGAGGGTTTTTGAGACCATTGCTCCCTGATGGCAACACACTCTTCCAATCAATGCCTTCTCTTGCCCCCATGGATGTGGCAATGCCATGCTCTCTCAGGTCAGTCTTAAACTGTGCTGGATGAAGGATGGACATTCCTTGTGCAAATGGACTGCTCTTCTCTGACCACAGATCCCTTACCCTGCCCCCTGAAGAGATGCAGACAACACTGTAAGAGATTACTTTCTAGGAAGGCAGTGATTCCAACCTGAAGAGTTCAAGGAAAAACATGGTTGGAAGATGAGTTGTTCTACATTTATGTCATAAATTTAAGAATGGGAAATTTGGAACTACCAGAAAATGGTGAACAATGCAATGCAATGCAATGCAATGAACAATAAAGAACATGAAGAGACGACTGTGCACTGATTAGATAATACACAAATACATAAGCACCTCTTCTATAACCATTATTCTAAATCTTTATCAACAAGTCACTGTATTTCACTATAGGCCCTTGGATTTTGTAACTCATTTTTACTCAAATTGTATAGACAGATAGGGGTCCCACAAAAAACATATTTGCCCAAGTCTCCACACACCCTCCAGAAAGCTTCTACTCTGTCTCTCAACATCAATTCTCCACTTCTACCATAGAAATAAATTTTAGCTGAACACATGATCACATAAACACAATATTTCCCAGCCTCCCTTGTTATGAAGTATGGCCATTTGACATTTCTGGGTTATGCCTCTAAGAAAGAAATGTGCAGGCACTTCTTTGACCCTTTCCCTGCCCCTGCTGGCTGGGGTATGATGAAAACTGAAGCATTCCTGGAATCCAGAAATGGAATCCTGGGATTAGGGTGGTAGAGTCACACTACCAGCACTGGCTCTCCTATCTCTAGCCTGTCCTGTGAAGCAGAAATACATTCCTGTTGTATTTAAGCCATTATATTCTGAGGTCTCCTTGAGACAGCAATTTACTGAGGTTTGGGGGTGGGGAACCTGCAAAGAATAAATCAAGGGTTCAGTTTCAGACTTAAGTTTGAAATTCCTATGAAATAACAAAATGGTGATGTCAGGCAAATAGTTGGATCCATAGCCTGAAGCGCATAAGAGACAGCTATGTTAAAGACATAAATGCAAGCATTGCCAGCACCATTGCCAGATTTTAACCAACCTTACTGAGGCATAACTTATAATATTTAGTGTGTTCAATTTCACGGGCTTTGACTGGTGTATACATCTATGAAACCACTACATAATAAAAATACAGAACATTTCCATCACCCCAAAAGCTTTCCTCATGCTCTTTTGCAATTCATCCTTCTCTCCACCCTCAGCCTCAAGTAATGTTGATTGGCTTTAAGTCTCTACAGATTAGCTTGAATTTTCTAAAATTTTAAATAAATGGAATCATATAGTATGTACTTTTTTATGTCTGTCTTCTTTCACTTAGCATAATGCATTTGAGATTTAACCACATAGCATTTTAAAATTCTTTTGTATTACAGAGTAGTATTCCATGTATAGTTAACACATTCTATCCAAAGTTTATCCATTTACCTACTGATGGACTTTGGAGTTGTTTCCAGTTTGGGGCTATTGTAAGTGAAGCTGCCATCAACATTCATATGCAAGTCTTTGTTGACTTGTGTTTCCCAAATAGATGTATTTTGAGCCTTTAGGATTTGAGAAAAAAAGAAAGCCCAGGATGAAGCTCTGTGATATTCTATGTAAAGTTTGAATAGAAGAGAAGTCCTCAGACAGAGTTGAAAAGAAAAGCCAATGAAATAGAAGAAAACGAGTTAAATGTAGTGTCATTGAAGCCAAGAGAAAAAGCATTTCAAAGTGGCAAGAGTTGACAGTTCTGACAAATGCTGCTGTGAAACAAAATAGGATATGGACTAAAAAGTGTCAATTAAATTTGATAACATGAACGTGATTGACAATAGAGAGGTTGATGGACTAGAGGTCTTAAAGAAGTACTGCTGAGGAAATGGAGGAAAAGATGTAGAGGTTGAAGAGTGGCATGTGTAAGTGAGTTCAGGGCAATGCAGTCTCTGGCAGGAAGTCTAGAATGTGACCATGAAAGTGAGCGGCTTAGTCAGAGTGGAGGAGAAAGCCATCATCAATGTGGAGGTTAAGGAACTCAAGGACAGGATGCTTGCTGTAAAGGTTACCCACATAAACAAGGAATTTTCCAAAGACAAAAGCAAGAGTTAGGCTAAAGAAGAATGCTGGTAATAAGCATGCTTGTCTCTAGGACAAAGTCAGACTCCCTGGCTAAGATGAACTGGGCATGTGAGAGGAAAATTCTAGGAGGGAAGTGGTCTAACACATGAAAACAGGCTGTGGGATCATTGAAGCAGGTCTTTGAGTTCTACCTCAAAACTAAAAGATGTGAAAATCCATGAGTTGGGGGCAGGGTGGGACTCTGGCTCTTATGGAAGCTCTTAATTGGTTAAAAAGCTATCCTTGTGGCATTAATGTCTTAACAAAAGAATACCAGAAAAAATCTATGTTGCTGCTACTTCTAGCACAAGTTATTCATGTAGCCAAAGTACCAATCCTATGAGATACAACCCCCATTATTTTATATTTATTACTGTACTTAATCTTTTAAGAAAACAGGATTAACTTTCAGATTAAACACCATGTAAATGTTGCACTGTACTTTAATTAAAATGAATAAGCTAATTAAACCAGAAAAAAGTTCAAAGAAACCCTTGGGAGTGTAGCATTAAAGAATATACCCTTTGTTAATGCTTTGTGATGTGAGTAAAGATTATAGCACATTAGAAATAAATATTAGCTGGCTTTTGTTGTGTTAAAGGTTCCTGAATCATATATCACACTCTTAATGGCTAGCTTCTATTAATTATGTCTGCAGACCAAAGCATTATTTGACAATATATGATATACAGTATATTATAACATGACTAAATTCTGAACAGCATTATTAGTATAGATTCAAATTCTCCTTTTCAATTTAGATTTCTGGGAATTGTTGTGTTTAGCTAATGCCAATGGAAATGAGCCTTTTTAAAAGGAAAAAAACAACTTTGTAGAAGTAAAGGCAGATAGGCATTCATTCCATCCTGCTTGTTACACTAGGATCCTAATAGCTCCAATAGATCCACTGGAGCTATTACTACCAAGTAAGGGGAAGTGCCTGGTAGCTCTCAATGAGCGTTCAGTCCACAGCTCATTGCCACTGAAGTCAGGCCATGGTCTGCTGTGTAAATGTGCACTACGGGGCTCTTTAACGCACAGATTATGGGTACAATTGGCCATTGCTGCTCTTCTCTGTATAAACACGTTCTTGAGAGATTTAAATATGTATACTATTGCTCAAATTCAGTATCATTTCTGGGATTGTTCTTATCAGTAAAATCACATAGCTTTAATGGGGACTTTCTCTATTTGCAAACGAGTGATTTCTCTACTAAACTATGGATGTAACAGTCCACTAACATAAACTGTATCCAAACACATTTCACAATTTATCCCAAATATGGATTACGGCACTTAGTGTTCCCTCATTTAGTGTGGATTCTTGATAAATTCCTACAACGGCTCTTTGAATTCAGTTGATTCTGAGATCATGGATGGACCAATGGATGGACAGTTCAATAGACAGGTTAACAGATAGGTAGACAGACAGATAGGAGTCGAGGTAGCAGTGGCTACCAATCACTGTCTGGTGGTCTCAGAGTTCCTCTACTCTATGTAGGACCATTCATTATTTAAAGACAGCTGGTAGAGTATACTGCAATACCCCTTCAAAGAGCCAGCCATGTAAATTAGACAGAAGCCACCTACTGGTAGAACAGCTATCCAAATGCCTCCTAGTTACTTCCCAGTATCCTCAGCAACACAGAGCCCACATCCTTACCACCGTCAGCCTCTACAGCAGCTCTTAAAATGGCTGTCCCAATAGTCCGTATGCATAGTATTAATCTCATCCAGTATATCACTCACAGTGGAACACATTTTTAACCTATTTACTTAATAAACCTTCTGCGTCATTTCAAACTTACAAATACGCAGGAAAGAAGCATTTGAAAAAGCCCTTCCCTACCCACTCCCAACAATTTTACTAAACTGCAGGGATGCCTTACAACCTTAATTGCATTCTGCATCCTGCAAATCACTGAAAAACTTGCAGGCTTTCATCAGCCACACCAAAAAACATAGCTGATCTAAGTTTGTTTTCATTGCTTGTGGATTTGACTACATATTATTTTTATTGTTAGCATTATTATATTCCAGTTTTATAGCCTCTTTTTTTTCCGAGGAGTTGAAATAATTTAATCTTCCCTCCTTCAAGATCACTTTTCATTTTCCAGAAAGTCGAAGAAAAATAGAAGAATGAGGAAAACTACAATAAAAAGAAAGGGGAAAAAGGAAAGTGAAGAGGAAGTAATTTTTGAAACAAGTCCTTTCTACCAAGTATCAATGGACTCCCAGACTATGAGAAGTGTTTAAACCCAATTTTTATATGTGCAATTTAGACAATAATAAATAATTCTTTACCTCAATATAGTTGTCTCTTTCAAAGCAATTTTATATAATAACAATAATAGCTAACATATACTGAATGCTTACTATGTTCCAGGCATTGCTCTAAATGTTTGACATATAGTAATTCATTCCTCACAACAACCCTATGAGGTAGATATTGTTTCATTATCCCCATTTTATAGATGAGGAAACTGAGGCACTAAGCGGTTGAGTAACTTCTCCTAGGTCACCACTAGGAAACAGTGGAGTAGGGACTCCCCTTCCAGTACCACAACACCCTTGAGTTAAACAGGAGTATCCTTCCTTACAGGTAAACCCAGAGGCCATGTGATTAGCCCAAGGCTAAAGATGATAGCAGATCTAGTTATAAAAGGACCACAGTTGGAATCGGGTCTCTTCATCAAAATTGTCAGTTTCCTAGAATGCCCTATTTACAATCATCTTGTTTTACAGAACATAAGCTAGAAATAGCTTCTGTTTCTTTGAGATGACTGAAGTGTTGGGAAGGATTATCAAGGAAATTCAGGGAACCAGCCCCACATGAACAACGCATGACAGAACCTCTCCACTGTCACTACAGCTGAATTTAGAGAGAACTGCAGGGATGATGGAACCACAGGCAGGCTGATGAGACCTATCAGAAGGGATAATCTCACAGCCTCTGCCTGGATCACCTACCTTCACCAAGAAATCCCTGTTCTTGTGAAAGCTCAAGCCAAGCTGGTGTAGAGAAGGACCCTCTGAACCCCCAAGGTTCCAATGAACTATGAGACCATGGACAAGTCATTTCATTTGGGTGTCAGGTATATTATTAGTAAAAATAAAATGACATAAAGTGAAAAATAAAAGCATATGGGCAGGTAAATTCACCTCTTACCACTTTTCATTATCTTAAATTAGTGATACTAAAAGTGATACCCCACACTGCAAGTAAACTGAGGTAAAAGCTAGACGACTTGTTGCTTAGAGCCACAGAAAACCTGAGGACCAAATTTGCTAAATTTCCAGATAATTTCTAGACACAATCATGAAAGACTGTAATATTTAGCTACTTGCTACTTATCAGATATTTTTTTAAAAAAGGAAATCACATAAATGAAATTTATTCCTAGTTAGGTATAAGTTGCTTTAAAAAAAATATTGTGTACAGAAATGCTATACTGTTCTGGATTTTTTTTGACCATGCTAATGGTTCTGTAGGTGAGGTTAATGAGATAATTAGTTTTATATCATAAATCCACCCAGCATAAAGATTGTTTCCTTTTATTGTTCTAATTCAAAAACAATTAATGTCCTAATCTTCATATAAAATAGCTCAAATTTGGAATGGTTTGAACCAATGCAGGTATCATAGTCAACAATATCATATTAGGATATCATAATAATAAAATATTAAAAAGTTCTTGTAATTATTCAAAACTCTGTGCGTGTAAGAGAAAGAGACAGAGACAGAGGGAGAATGAGAATAACTATGTCAGCGTTTTCAGAAAGAGAATAGCTTTTAGCGTATGAGACATTTACAAAATCTTTGCTGACTTACAAGTCAGCCACTTTTGCTTCTGCCATGAATGTATTCAACATCCTGCACTGGGATGTTGGATCACCTAGTGACTTTATCACTGACTTTATCTGGTTCCATCACTACTGGCTCCTTCCTAAGAAGAGAGGCTGTGTTAAGAAGGAACATACTGGGAAATTCTGCTCATTCACCCTAACTGTCCCACATTAAAATTCCTCGGAAAAGTACATTGAATGTCATTTTAAAGGCAATAAATTTGTAATGGACTAAAGAAAAAGTCATTCCATAAGGATAAGTGATCATTGGTTTCCTTTGCTCACCTCTACTCAGTATGCCAATCCCTAGAAAATACAAATACTTCTAGAGACACAGGCGATCAGAACATGGCTCTTTGTAGCTGCTGGACTTAGTTGAGCCACCGTTCTCAACTCATTGTGCAAAAGAGGCCACTTTTCATGTGCTCCAGATGAATTCACAAACCCCTGCCACTTATTATACAAACATGATGACAGTGTGAAAGAAAATAAGTAGATCGATGTAAACTCATCCTTGCTTCCAGGAAATAAACACAACTTAATGCCTTGCTAGTCTTTATACATAAAAAGGAGCCTATTTTTCATCCCCACTTACATTTCAGCAATAATTGAGATGAGAGATTCCAATGTGTCACCCATGTTTAAAGAGTCAAATTACTAATCAGAGAAACAACATGATAATTTATTATAATAAAGTTAGACCAGATAATATTCTTCCTACTACATTCACCAAAAGACTAAGCAGGGGTGAGCACTGGACTAGACATTAATGATTTTGAGTGAATGACCACAGCTCTTTACAACCCACCAAAATCATGGAAATGTTCTGAGTTTCATCTTAAATTCTTGGAAAACAGAATACTCTTAAAATGGTGCAGTTCAACAAAGCCCAGGAGCAAAAGAATTGGAAGCTACTCTACGTAAATACTGTTGGGCTCCGAAAGAATGGCCCCAAGCCATGGGCCTCACAGTACATTTCCTACTCCAAATGGCAAGCCCTTTTAAAGCTATACATCTACTTCAATCCATTTATCCATCAGCAATAAAACTGCTTTGATGGGATTGATTTAATACTAGGGAGAGTCACGAATTTGATGAATGCATGACAGCTGCTTATTTTGGCCTCTTTTGCAAAGCTGTAGCTAGCATTGCTTGGCCCTTTTGCATAGCCGTAGCCAGCCTAGATGGAAGTTCTTCCCTTTGTTTCATTTATCAGAACACACTCAGGGTAACTGTTACAAAGAGCAGGAAAGATATGGCTCCTGGAACCCTTTTGGCCCAAAGGGCTGGTACAGTGCTGGAAATGGGCATGCTGGCTGAATCAGGTGCTTCAGTCTCTTTGCAGCATTATGAATAACATCCAAACTTTAGTACCAAAGTCCACAGACAGATCCCTCTTGATTCTTTTCAACTCCCTTCAAGTCATGATAGGTCTCCTGCATTGTTTCTTCCAGATTCCATGCCATGTTTGGATGAACCTCCCAGGTTACAGGAAGTTTTTGAGGTTCCTCAAGATGGCAAAGGCCTCCCCTCAACCCCTAATTGCCCATTCTTCCCCAACCACTTCCTTGACAGTTCCTCCAATCACAAACAACCAGGAAGTCACTTTTCTTGTGTTTCTTTGCAGGAAGTCCAGAACTATCCCTTAGTGGCTTTTTGTCAGCCATTAGGGGTTATAAGTATTCTTTAGATTAAATGGCAGAAAATAAATATGTGCATTGCAGAATACACTGCATTTACAGTAGAGAGGTGGAGGGCTCGTTGCTGACTGCACAGTGTGGTGAGCTAACGCTCATTAGCTGGGAGGGCTCAGTACCTTCTGCCCTGACAGCTTTCATTAACAAAAGAGTACACAATCACATTTGGGCAAGGAGAAAATATGTATTTTATATATACGGTGTACTGTAACAGTTTGCCATATATACATATTTATACATTTATATTTATTATATATTTTTATTCAGTTTTACACATCTTAGGAAAAGATTTCAGAAACATATAGTATTATACCAAATCAGGATGACATAAAACATGATACACTTATGCTCCCTGGCAAATGCTTCAGGTTTTTGAGAAAAATAGTTTAACTCTTCAGCTCCACCTCATAAATCTTCATTGCAAACTTCAGGGCAGTTTCAGAGGTCAATTTTTGCAGCATCAAAGCTCTACACTGCCTGAGTTATTTAATTGAAAGCTTCTGAAAGACAGCTCTCTGCTACAGCTCTGGCTGACATGGGGGAGAGGTGGGATGTGCCCTGAATGACACAGACTCACTAAGACAAGGCAGGAGTCTCCAAGCCAGACTAGGAGAAGGTGGCTGGGAGGACTCCACAGCAAGGGAGAGAGTGTGGTGGTTTCATCCCTCGTGATGGGGGCACTGAGATGAGGGTATCTGATCAGATCTGGGGGGCAGAGAGCAACTAGAGAAGCAGAAGGCCATCCAGTGTTTAGGGGTCCGAGGTTGTGGTCATAGATCCAGGAGAGCAGTCTATGCAGTCGAGCAGAGGAAGCGGTGCTCAGGAGGAGGAACTGGACAGATACTGCCAGTCAAGCAGGCTTTGGTTTAGAGAGGAGCAACCAGGAAGCCCACGATACTGAGAATAGAAGCCCCACCCTTGGATTGACTGAGATGAGTAAGGGAGATAACCTTACGTCTAGGGGAGCCACCAGGCACTGAGGACTTAAGTGACAGATCAGTTATGCTCCTGGAAGAAAACAGACGTGCACACAAAAGAGAAAGGAAGAGTTTCAAGAAGTGATGATTTTCAACAGAGGAGTGGGGTTGAAGAAAACCAACAAGGGGCCTAATGTGCTCTGGAACTGGAACTGGGAGCGAAAGGAGTTACCATCCCTGCACCTGAAGGGTCAAGGGGAAGGAGCCGGTAGGAATTGTCTGTCGAGGGCTTTAACCTAGAGAGCTGTCAGCTGTGGCTGTGGGAGAGGGCCACCAAACAGAAGCTGTGGCCTTGACAAGGAGCACAGCCACTGTCAACAGCTGGCCTGGCAGGGAGGGCACCCAGGAACAAATGCCACATGTTGTCTAGCTCTTTTCTTCACTGGCCAGATGCAGCAAGAGGGGAAGGAGGAGACCAGCCGATGCAGGACACACAAAACAGTCCCTTGGAGGAAGAGCAGGGTGAACAAATGCAGAAAGTGAATGTACCCAGGCAAATGAAGAATGCCAAGCACAGCGAGGACCCTGGGACAGAAGGATATGGAAGCCCAGAAATCACACTTTGGACCCCCAAGTCTGAATCCACAGATCTGACCTGCTTCTAAGCCCACTCAGAGGTGGGGAAGAAGAAGGGAGGGTCTTAATAATTTAGTCAATATTCTTCTCTTTTTTTTTTTTTAATTTGGCCCAGGTACTGGTGCTGCTCCGAACTCATGGGTAGGAAGCATCTCTGCATTTAGCTAGTGTAGTGGAGGAGGGGAGGCAGAGGCATGGAAATTAAGACAGGTATGACGGGTTGATACAGCCCTGGGTACCCCACAAATCTCAAAAACACGTCAACTCGGTAACACTTGCACTTGGGTCTCAGGACACCTTCTAGTGGGTCAGGTCAGCATTTTCATGGTCTAAGCCCCACACAGAAACCTGAGGAAACTGAGACAGCCTAATAAGTTGGCACCAACTCCCTCACTCACAAGCAAACTGCCACATGAATCACAAAAAAAAAAAAAAAAGCTTTATTAGAAGAAAATCAGCTACCATTAGAAGAAATTTCTGTTCAAAGTTTCATGGAACCCAAGAAGGCTCCTTCACCAGCAGGGATCGTGCCTCCCTTGCTCTGGGCTACAGCTGCTCCCACAGGGCGGGGTCACTGACCCCAGCAGGTGTCACTAGCTTGGACTGTGTTTCCACCCTGCTGCCCTTCTCCCAGGCACTGCCAATGCTGGAGAACATGCAAACAGCTGCTGCTGGCCAAGGCCAAGGCCACTGCTACTTCCCTGGTCACTGGGCAGCTCCCCGGAACCTCCTTTCCCCAGCCTTAGAGTTTCTTTTCAAGCTCCCAACCCAGTGGGTTCCCTTGCAGCTCCCCACGTTGCAGTGTTTGTTTGCTTGTTTGCTACCTTAATTAGGCTCATTTAGCTTCTAGGCTTTAGCAGAGGGTCAAACCCCAGTAAGGCATTCAAGCCAACCACTCTCCTAGCACAATCAGCAGCAGCCCAACATGAAATCCAGGCACCTCCACTCTCTCTTGCCTTCCTTCTCCACCAAGCACATACTGAAAGGCTGTAAGGAGCCTTTCCCTTCTTTTTTGTTTGATATTTCAGACCTGGTGCTAACTATCCATTTTCATCGTTTCCCTTCACTAATTTTATCCTGGGGTTCTTCAATAAACACAAGTTTTATGGATGCTTTACAAAAGTATTGAGAGAGAATGAAAATGGTATAGCCATCACATCGCTGTGTATTTTGCCCACAGTAACATCTCATCCAGATGCTACACAGCTTGATAGGCTCATAATTAGTTTGACCCAGAGAATCTGAGACCTTCCAAAAGGAGTTTCTAGAAGACAGCAGCACAAACCATCACCTTACAATAAAAGCCATCATTCATTGAGACTAACTAGGTCATATACATTAAACTGTGTGGTTTACATATTTATACTTTAATCCCCATATAAATATGTAAAGGATATGTTTAGCCTTTAATACAGCAGCCCAATGTATTACGTATCATTATCTTCATTTTAGAAAGTAGCTTAGAGTATTTAGGTAACAACCCCAAGATTAACTGCTAGTAGATTGCAAAGACATGATTTGAATTCAGGTATCCCAGGCAGGCTAATCTGAGTGCCTGAAATGCATACTGATCCATTATGAGCTGCTGCTGGAAAGGGGGTAAATCACTTTGTTATGTAGAGGTATAGGAATATGTTCATTTAAAATAATAACAATGACAAAGCATGGAATTCATAGTACTATGAATATGAGAATAAAATATCTCAGTAAACAAGATATGTGGGTCTGACTTTTCACCTCACTCAAATTTATGTATTCTTAGATGTATTTCTTAGGTGCATTATTTTCCTGGCATACTACATAATGTACATGTTTACTTTTCATATCACTTCTGGAACTATTTAAGGTATAGGACAGTTACTCTTCTCACAAGTTTATTAACACATTTAATTATTATAGAAATTATTAATTCAGTATTTGTGTTTAAGGCAGGCAAGCTGCTTTCCCTGATCTTAAGCATGTTCAACAGAGCTTGTGACCACCATCCACATGGGCCCTCGCTGATGATACAACACATTTCCCTAGCTTTCCTGATACCTGACTCTGATCCATTTACCTCCTAAGATCCATAGAAATCTCCTAAGATCCACAGAATTAGCAGCAGGCCTTGACCAACTCAGTTGTAGGAAGACCTCTCTTCTGAAAGACTTTTTCTGTACATCTATAGCTCTATCCCTTTACTACCCAATAGAACACCCTTCCTGCCCCAGGGGGGCCTTTCCCCTCCAATCAATCCAGAAAGCACCATTCACATTATATTCCACTACTGTTGACTGTTTACTGTTATGTTACATACTATTTGCTTATTCCTTTGACCCATTAGCATTTTATTAGCTTTCCCTGAATTATAATAATTTAATTGGCAAAAAATAGAAAGGAAATCAAACATACAAGAGTATGAAGACGTAAAGAAAGTAGCTGGGGCTGCTGAGGTACTTGGGGAGTTAAAATAACGGCTGTCAATTCAGTCAACCAAGTACCCTATTGCTGACTCCAAAGTTGGTTTATATCCTGCATGGCAACACAACCCACGTCCATGCCATGCCTCACACTGGAAGTCCAGTCTTCTGGAGACACCAGCCCAAGGTCTGTATTGCAGAGTTATGCTTGGAAAATATAGCAGGTGGCGATGAGCACAAAGGGGAGCAACCAGGGCTAATGTCCTTTACACTGCTGACTATGACCAGAGGAGTCAGCAGGAACATCAGCAGAGACCAGCAGTTCCTTTGGCTGCCAGGCAGCCTCCCTCCCCTAGGCCAAGACAGGCTGAGTCCAGAGCTTACAAATTAATTGCCACGTGTGCAGAGTGAGGTGCCTGGGAAAGCAGCAATCAGGAGTGCACATGCAAACTGTAGAGCTCCTGCCCGAAAAGAAGGAGCCAGCCACCTCTCAGGCTACCCTGGTTACTGCCTTGTGGGATTGTGGTCAGTGGTGCCAGCTCCTCTGATTTTCCCAGAGAACTCAGAAACCCACATTTCAATGTGAAGTCTCTCAGTTTTTAAATGTTATTGACAATTTTAATATATTTTTAAACTATATGTGCCTTTGCCTATGGAAGGACAGACGTGACCTATGGACTATCAGTTTGCAACCTCTGTCTGATGCCTGAAAGTCAGTATCAGCTGCTTCTTTCCTTTTTCTAGATTGTTTCTTTAAATTATGCCTTCACTGCAGCCTTTACCCCTTCCTCTTGGCTTTTCCTCTGCCTTCTCTTTTGCTTTTGCTCACATCATCCTAATTCCTTCAACCCAAACCCTCACTCCCTTCTCTAATGCTGTCCATTTATCAAAATTCCATTCTAATGATTAAATTAAATGACCCACCCCACCCCCAATCAAACAAAAAAATTTAGGAAAAATCAAAATGAACAAAACTTTTAAACCTTGCATTAAAAGCCACCTAGTAGACTCTTCTGTCCCCTGAGGGAACTTCAAGCATATTAATATTACAAAGGCTCATACCTGAATTGAATTTATTTTTTTATGCCTATATGATATCACCTCATACATACGCTGTCTTTTCTCTTTAAGTTCCTGAAGTGAAGAGCCCTGTCAGCTTCCCTGTTCAAACTACTCCAGTTCCCAAGTGTCCCTCCTTCTCTCCACAAATACAAAGATGCTAACATTTCAGACTTCTCTCTCTTTGGATTGAGTTGACTGTGGTGCCTGGAGCCCCCTGGACCTCCTGGGGCTCTAACTCTCTGTGAGGATCCATAGCTGTGGCTGGAAGCTCTCTGAAGGAATTTTCTAGACATCCATCCAGCACCTCAGCAAGCTGACACACCATCAACACAGGCATTTTAGCCCCTCATTTCCTGGATGAGACCCAATTACTGGTCATTTCACAAGACTAAAGTGTCAAAAACTGGGTCATTCTTGAGTCCAGAGAGAGTAGGCAATTACTTATATACTGAGATTTACCAACAAATACAATAAAAACTAAAAACTTCCCCACATGGTCACAATGGCTGAAACCTCAGGCCAAGATTTTCATTCCACCTCCGAGGTGCAGGAGACTCTGTCTCAGGAAAAGCTTTAGCAACTTCAGTCCATCCTTGGGGTAACTACCAGATGTCGAGCATATTGAAAGCAAGGTTAGATGGTAGGAGAAAGGAAAGACACAGGGCCATGAAGTAGGTGGGAGGCCCCACTGAGGTGGGGACGAGGCACCTGAAGTGGGAGGCGTGGCAGTCACTGCACTATTTTGCCTGGGTTTCTTTCCGACCCTGCTCTCACTTTGCTCCTTTTCCAACCTGGAGCACAGTCGGTATTTTTGCCTGCCAAAATCAGAGAATTTGGGGAAATACTTTAACACTTCCTTTAGTCATTAAGACAAAATCAAAATCTTTAACCCACCTCCCACCTCTAAACTCCCGCACACCACCCCAGCATTCACAACGTTTACACAGACAACTCAGGGGACAGATAAAATCTGCTGGAGTGTTATGCTGATAATTCCTCAATCTGAAGACTTGAGGCAAGTCCTTTCTCATTGAGGAATTTTACTTTCCTGGTCCAACAGAGATACAGCCCAGAGGGCAAACTCCCATGTTGGGTATAATTCTTTGGGTGAAATGTTTAGAAGAGTCCTGCCAACACAGAGCAGCTATTTCCATGCAAATTCGTGCCTGTGGGGGAAAATGCAATTGGCCCAACCATCGTACTGATGGGACACCCTCTTCCCACTCCAGTGGGGTGTGGAAACATGACTTGAAGGAAGAGATCTATCTGTTTCTTCAGCTTTTCTCCCTCTGAGCATGCCAAACATAAACGACTCCTGTGTTGCAAAGGCGGCGTTTGCTTCACACTGCTGCTCAGTGACAAGGACTGCATGGAAATGAGAAGCTGTGTTCCCCTCCTTCTCAGCAGGACTTCGAGAACAAAAGCAGTGTTTTTCAGAACGAAAGAGAAAAACAAAGACAGGGCATTTATGTTTTGTGAAACAGAAAAAGGCTGGTTAACCATGTGGAGTTTACAAAGAAAAATAATAATAATCTACTCATTTTGGTTAATTCCCAGGGATGACAATGCTTCAACCACACACTCGATTCCAATGTTCTGGGGCCACGCTAGGGCAGTGGTGGATATAGAGGTTCAGAGTTCAAGATCAGGAGATTGTTCCAGTCTCTGCCACTATCAAGATGAACTGAGGCAAGTTACAATGAATGTGATGGAGTTGAAGTAGCTCAGAGGTCTTCCAACTAGGGTGCAGGTGCACTTGCTCCGGTGCATGAACACTTTCTGAGGACTTTCCAAGGGAAGGGAGCGCTTTGGGGAATCAACTGCCAAATTCTCAACTTCCACAAGTCCTCTTTCCTGAAATTAATCCACTAAGAATATGCCTTTAGGACTCCATTTTTCCCCAATAATCCTTTTCCTACTTTGCCAAAGAAAAGCAGACTCTTCAGCCACCACAGTCTTACTCAGGTGCATAGTCCTGAGGTGTGAAAACCTCTGTGGCTTCTTGTTGAGAGTCTGAGAGAAAAGCAGGAGAGCTTCAGAAAGAAACACTGAAGGTAGATGAAACACTCATGGTAAGCCTCTTTCTTTCCTTCTCCCTTCCCTCATTTTCTTCTTTCTTTCTTTCATTTCTTAGAGTCAGAATTCAGGAACAAGAAGGTTCCAAAGGGTCACACACTAACACATTTACTTGAGTGAAAAAATGAAATAAGATTTTTCTCTGACAGAAAGTAAGTCCAATTTGGCAGAATGGTTTGACAATAAGGACTAGCTTTGCCAATTAATTTATATGATGGACATGCTCCACAAACTTAATGAGCTAAATCTGCAGGTCCAAAGTTTTGATGAAAAACTAGTTTTAATCATGGATATGATATTCAGTACATCAGCTAATATATACTTTCAACTATTTAAATTTATGATAAAACCTATTTTAGATGTCAACTCATAGAGGATTTTTCAAAATTCTTTTATGGAGTACATAAGCAAAAAGGATGAAGCCACTAGTCTAGGGTGGAATTTCACTAGTCTGGAGTTCTTTCCAGGCCAAAGTGCAGGAGAAATCTCTTGGTCTCTTCTCTTTCTCACTCTCTCTGCACCCAGCCCTAAACCACACTCTCCTAGCCTTGCCCTACTGCTTTCTCAATCTTAGTGTTTGAGAGGAGCCTTTGTTACTAGTGTTCATCCCTTCCAGCTACCCCCAAATAAAGCTCACCTGAAAGACCCAGAAAAGTCGAGGGAGAAGCGATAGGACTCAGGTCCCCCAAGCACTCCCCGCATGTCTTGACCATCTTACAGATCAGGGCACTGGAGTGAACAGAGGGAACAGCTCAGCTGCTTCAGAAAACATAATAAACTGGTCTGCTCCCAGTTCCCCCACTGGACTAATTTACTATTTCCCTCCCACTCATAAGAAAGAGATATGATATTCAAGGTCAGAGTAGCAACCTTTCTTTTTAACTTTCTCTTTGTAATGCATTCCACTGACACAATTCTCATTTTTGTCCACAATGACCACTCTTGGATGTGAAAATGAGAAGGAAAAAAAATACATATATACATATACATAAACATATATATATACATATACATATACATATATATATATATATATATATATATATGTATATATATATATATAAAGGGAGATTAACTCATCAGTGACTGTGACTAGCTGTACAAGTCAGCTGGTTTTGCTTTAGAAAAAATGTCTTTAACTTTTTTGTGCCCTGGCCCCCTTTAGCATCCAGTGATACCTATGGAACCCCTCTTTTTCTTTCCAGAGTGGTTGTCCTTTTTTTATGCAGTAGCACTTAACATAAGATCTACCCTTTAAACAAAATTTTAAGTGTACAACACAATACTGTTAACTCTAGGCACTAGAATTTATTAATCTTGCATAACTGAAACTTTATGCCTGTGGAAAAATTACTTCTCATTTCCCCCTCCTCCAACCCCTGGTAACCAGCATTCCACTCTCTGCACCTATGAATCTGGCTACTTCAGATCCCTCAGATAAGTAAGATCATATAGTACTTGTCCTTCTGTATCTGGCTTGTTTCACTTAGCATAATCCCTCCAGATCCATCCATGTCATAAATAGCAGAATTTCCTCCTTTTTTAAGGCTGAAAATAATACTCCATTGTATATATAAACTTCATTTTCTGTATCCATTTATCCATCAATGGACACAGCTTGCTTCCATATCTTGACTGTTGTGAACAGTGCTGCAACAAGTTTGGGAGTACAAGTATCTCTTTGGGATCTCAATTCCAATTCTTTTGGAGGTGGGATTGTATGGCCCTCTTTGCAGAATAAATAAAACAAATGAGTAAGATTGCAAAAGGAGATCATCTTAAAATACTGTTATCAAAACATTTTTTAAAGTAATTTTGTGACATAGTAGTAGTTGTGCTTTTTGTATTAATATTTAAATAGCATGTCAGCAGCAAGAATAATATTTATCATAATTTTAAAGTAGTGATTAGCATACATGATATTTTAAAATATCTGCAACCAATGTAATATGCTATAAAAATATCTATGATTCACAGATACTGTTGATATTATTGGGGTTTGTTGCTTTTATACATAATAAAAGAAAATGTTAAATTTCAGTTAGATTTAGTGACAATAAAAACTTAAGTTTTTCCCATTCAAATTCATGGATCCCCTGCTCTACACAGGCAATATTTTGAAGGCCTGTCCACCTTCCTTTCTTGGTCCCTCTTCACCCTCCTGGTTGGTTCTTCCTTCCCTAATTACCTACCTTATGATAGTTTTGATAAACTGATGTGATGGCTCATGTATAAAAACCACTGTTTATTGACTGTCTGCCATTTTGCATACATTATTTGCATGCCATATAACAACTGTCCAAGACATTTTATGAAAAAAAAACTGAAACTCAGAGAGGTTAAATAACTTGTCCAAGGCAACAAAGCAGATTTAGTATTTAAACTCAGGTCTGTATGGCTGAAAACTTATTCCCATTTCCACTACGCTCCACTGCCTCCTTCTGGCTTGGAGAAATTTTGCAGTTTAATAGGGAGTCTAAAAACCAAATAGCTCCAAGAAATAGATTTCCGATGGAATTTTAGGGATCATCAGAGATAGAGCTATTAGGAGATAAGGAGTTTTTAGACACTCTTTAAATTTTGCAATACAAGTAGCTCTTGTCCCCTACCATTCCACTTCTGCAGAGAGATACAGAACTGGGTCAAACCACAGGAAAATATCCTAATCCTCGTGAGGACTGCACAAGTTTCAGAACACTGTGGACAAACAGAGCCTATCAGTACTTTTGAAGGGAAAAGGGAGACTGTGGGAAGGATTGCAGGCAGTGTTCTAGATACATTCTGGATTTTTTTTTAATTACTCTAAACACAGTAAAGAACCTATGATCCCTACTTGATAGAGGAGGAACTGGGTGCCAAGAAGGATGAATAAAGGGGAAGAAAGTGCTCTCTGCATCTGTAGAACTTCACAATAGCTTTCTGTTGTTATAAGCAGATTTCCCAAACTGTAGAAGGAAGAAAGTACTGGGCAGGGGAAGGAGAGCATCTGAAACGTTGCTTCACAGATGCAGTTCACAAACAACTTGAAGGCAGCGACTTCCCTCTAGACTGTAAACTCCCAAAGGGAGGGCCCATGTCTTTAGCACATCCACTCTCCTGAGCAGCTGGAGTGGGGTCTGGCACAGGAGAGGCTCACGGTGATTGTTTAACTGGACTAAGGCAGCACTAGCTCATGAACTTCCTCGTAACTCTCCAGAGCATCCAAGGCATTCGGTCAGTAGAGGACGCTCCATGTTTCTAGCATGTTGATTTTCCAGGCCATAAACTTTGGACAATGCTGTATTCATTAATCATTGAAATGATGCACATCTCTGTCTCTTCCCATCATCCTTCTCTCTTACCATGCTTCTTACTATTTTAAGGATGAACTCGTAAGTATTGTACCCACTGCAATCACTGGATGACATGAAGTAATTTTGGCTTCATCTGGCTTTTTACTAATATTTGTCAAGCTCAAATATGTGGTACTCTACTGAGTGCATTAGAAAATTAAGATGGATGGGAATGGATTATCTCTAACATCTTTTACACTACAAACATTATTAAAAAAAAAAAACTCTACTAGCTTTTAACTGGATTTTTTCCCCTTATCTAGTGTTAGCTCTAAGAAGCCATTTCAACAAACATTTATTAAGCACCTGCTGTGAGCTTTGTCCTATTCTAGGTAAAAGGAGTAGGGAATACAATGTGATACGTCTAAGCAGCAGCATAAATGAAGCTCTCTGAATGAACCAAGAAGTAATATATTTTTGTAGTTCTTCCTACTTTTTAAATTGCTTTCACACATACTAGCTCATGTTTTTTTTTTCAAGGTCACATATCCTTCCCTAGGTAGTAGGTAGAACAGATATTATTACCAAGTATTAACAAGTTTGCAAGATTTGCCCCCATTCTGGCAGTGCATCAGTAGGAGAACTAAAGCTAGAGTCCAAACCATAAAGATCTAATTCAGGACTTGAGTCTCTACTTTCATGATCCATTCCTTTTCCAGGCAGACTGCTTGCCTATATAACCAATGTCATTCAATAAAACTGTGCATTAATACTGAAATCTCACAATGCCACTCATAATGGAGAACTCTGTCGTTCTGTATCTCATGACAAGTTCCACATGCCATTTCTCCACCAGGTTAATGAGTAGAAATAGTTAACCAACTATGAATTCCATACCTAGGGGTTCCACTTATCTATTGCTACATAAATTATTCTGAAACCCAGTGGTTTAAAACAACAACAATTTTATGATGAGTCATGATTCTGTCTATCAGGAATTTGGGCTGAGCTCAGCTTGGTGATTCATCTATTCCACATGATGTTGATGGTGATCGCTCTGCTGTATTCAGCTGGCAGATGGCCTCAATCACACTCTGACACATTGTAAGGGAAAGCAAATGGCTGTAACGCTGGACTTTAGCTAGGACTGTCAGCCAGAGCACTTGTATGTGACCCTTCCAATCCAGCAGCCTCAGGGCAATCATACTTTCTACCTAGAGTCTCAGGGCTCAAGAGTGATGAGGTATAAGCTGCACGGTCTTTTGTGACCTAACCTCAGAAGTGACATAGCATCACTTCCATCATACTCTTTTGGCTAAAGCAGTCACCAACCTACCCAGATTCAAGAAGAGGAGACATAGACTCCTACCTCTCCATGAGAAGAGTGTCCAAGAATTCATGGCCATGATTTAAAATAGTTATGTATAGGTTTCTTACATTAACTTATAATTCCCCTTCTTGACCAAAGGTGGCCAAGAGAGCTGTCCCATCCCACCCATTTCCTCCTGTAAAATCACCCAAGTTTGCTAGCCCTCTTCTGCCTGTTCTGCACCCTCTGCATGCTCCTGTCCCTTGCAGGGTTGTGTTGGATGGTCATTTCCCAGATCAGGGCCCTCATTACACTAGGTTCTCAGTCTTCATCTACAGCTGCGTGAGGTATACACCAAGGGACTGAGTCCTCATTTCTTTTACTGAAAGGTGCTGGTTGTTTAGAGCCAGGAATGGCTTCTCTCTCCACTGGCACTGCTTTTGCACTGTTCAGTTCTTGAGGCCCTCTTGCTGCTTCCTTGTGCACATGTCAGGTTTGCACTAATCTCTGCCAACTTAAAATTGAGCTCTCAGAGTAGGCTTTTTACCTGTCCTAATAGGATATTTCGTGCTCCCAACATACACTTGAGACTGAACCGCAAAGTGGATAAAAATACAAGCCTCAGGGTCAAAAAGCTCTGGATCTCTAATCTGTGCTCCACCACTTACTGCATGATCTAATCCAAGCTACTTCTTATCACTAAGCCTTAGTTTCCTAGTCTGTAAAATGGAGACAAAGATATATACTTCATAGGGCTATCAAAGGGATTAAAAGTTCTATGTAGACAAAGCAATTATCACATCACTGGTACTTAGTAAATGCCCACTAAATGTTAACTATAGTAATAGTAGTAGCACTATTAGTAATAGCAATGGTGGTTAACAACATCTAACTGGTAAAGGATACGATGACATGAAGTACTCATGAGCATGCAAATGAATTTTTAAAGCTCCAATCTTTTCTCTGTAAATTTATAAACTGGACTTAAATAAAAATATGGATATGGATATGAGTATGGACAAACATACACATATGTTAAGTCAAAATATTTATATTTTCCCTTTTCACCAGGTGTGTTTTACTTACATTTTTAAATGTCCACATGGATATTTTCTGTCATTCATTCATACCAGTTTTTCAAGTAATTTTTACTAAGAGAATCTACCTATTGTAGAAAAGCATTCAAATGCAGTGGTTGGGCTCAGCATATCACAAAGAATACAGCATGATGAACATGTCTCCAGAGCATCATAAAGAAACACTTCAATATTTAAGATGGCTGGATTTACTCCAAGGACTGAGACACAGTCTGCCTATCACCAGCTCAGCTTCAAAATACGGTTCTTGGCTTCAGTCTGCAGTTCAATGAGTGTGATCAGTGCAAGTACAAGATGAATAAATCTTAAAGATACTGAACTAAGTTATTTTCCAACACAAGAACACAAGGGGTGAGACAATCTTATTAGTCGATGCCCGAGCTAGTATTTCATCTTGGACTAGCTGATGTGAAGGTTCATGTTATTGACTCCCTGTTTGAATCTTCTTTGGAGAAAAGCAATATTCCACTTTGAATTGGTTATTATCACAACACCATCCCCATAGTTAAGATCTGTCAATATTTCTTCACCTGGGAGATGCTTAAGGTCTAAGGTTTTACTGGTCCTGACATGAAGTAATCTGCATCACAATTCAAATGCTATTCACATCACTTATATAGTTCAAGCTTTCTGAGCAAGTGAGAATCCTCCCAATGGAGACTATATTTACCTGCCATTCATCTACAGTTCTGCAGAAAAAACTAGGTGAAGGATAGAGTTAAGGCATTTTAGAGTGTCTGAAATTTAACTTCCCAATAAGCAGCAAAGGATGGCAGGAAACAATGAAAGTTCCTAGATTTGGTGTAAGTACAGTGTATTCATTTCCTAGGGCTGTCATAACAAAGTCCCATAAACTGGGTGGCTTAAATGAGATTTATTGTCTAACAGTTCTGGAGGCTAGATATTCAAAATTAAAGTGTCAGCAGGACTGATTTCTTCCAAGAGCTATGAGGGAGATTATGTTCCATGGCTCTCCCCTAGTTTCTGGTGGCCCCAGGTGTTCCTTGACTTGTGACAGCATAACTCCAATCTCTGCCTCCATCTTCACATGGCTGTCTTCTCCCTTGTGCATTTACATCATCTTCCCTCCAAGTATATCTACCTTTGTCTCCAAACATTTTTTTATATAAAGACATTTCTCATATTGGATTAGGGCCCATCCTAATGATCTCATTTTAACTCAGTTACCTCTGTAAAGGCCCTATTTCCAAAAAAGGTCATGTTCTGAGGGGGTTAGGACTTCAAAAGATTTTTTTTGAGAGATACAATTCAACTTATAATATACAGTACACAAAACTGAGAGCAAAACAGAGCAAGGAAATGGCATAGTCATACCACAGCAATGTAAGATGAGGAAAAGTACCAAAGTAATACAAAAGATTCTCATTCTAATCTTCTAAAATTATTTTTCCATTGTTTAGTCTCCTTTTCTACAAGCTACCATTAACATTGTTTCACTTTTAATCTCTGTAATCCACAGCACAGAGAACAACTTGATAACTTTTTTCCCCAGATCTGTGTTGGGATATCTAGTTCCCAAACAGGTTCTTCTGTTAGGTACAGGATTTCCCTGAGCTTTCTATATTTATTTCTTTAGCAAAAGGATTCGGAATAACTTGCAGCCAACTGCTCCGTATCTTATTGCTGGAAGTAATAGATGTGTATGGTAATTAACGTTAGACATGAGTTAGTTGTAAATTGACCAAATCCTTTCAAACAGAAAATTGATCTTATCTTTCCCAGAAGAATATTTTTCCTCTCTTCACCTCTGGCCTCCACCTTCTTAGGACCAGCAACATTCAGGAAGGGTTGAAATAAAGAACTTATGGTATTTATGATGTTCCTAGGCCATAAATAATACCTCTGCCAAGGACTGGTCTCCTAGAAATGGACTTTTGGTTTCTCTCAAGTACACTTCAAGGAAGAACACTGAATCTGGGAATATCTCCTTCCTTTGCCAAAAGTATGTTTTAAGTTTTAGAACTAGCTGGCAAATACTGTACGAGAAATGAAGGGCAAAAGACCAATTAATAGAAACCATATCTGAATCCAACCTTGGAAGTATATTTGAGATTTCTACATTATACTCCATAATCGAAGCAATATCATATAAAATAAAGCCAACATTAAGAAACACTTAGATTAATCTTTGTACTGCATCTTCTCCCTAGATTGGATAGAGTTTTGAATATTCCAAAGTCAGAAGAGGAGCCACAGTTCAAGAGATACATAAAGAAACCTTGGAGAAAAATGTCTAGTCTCTAGAACTTAGAGTTACAGAATTATAACTAATTCTAACAAATTTGAAAATGAAATACCAGAATCAAAGGAGCATTCAGTGGTATCATATTTCTATCTGCGTAATTGATATAGAAAATCAAGTTGTGGAAGGTACCTTTGCAGCAACCGCAGTCCTAGATTCATGTTCAACATGTGGATTTCCGGATCTTTCAAAAGGTGCCAACATGTGCTAAATGAAAGAAAAAGAAATATTAGAATCATCTTCCCCAAATTTGGCCTATTAATTCCAGAGATAAAAATCACTTAGCTTATTGGTTGTTTAGTTGCTTGTGCTAGAGTAGTGGCTTTAGATATTTTTCTTTCAAGTGAAATTACAGTTTTACTGTAATACATTTTATGACATCTTATAACATTGATATGGTGTAGTAACTAGACTAGTTGTGTTCATGATCTCAAAACCAGGACAGCCCTTAGAGATCATCTATTTTTTTCAAAGTGGCTTTTACATACATGATCACTACATCTCATATGAGCCTCCAACAACTCCTCTGTAAGAGAGATGGAAAGGATGCTACTAACTCAAAAGAATATGGAGGCCCAGAATGGATGTGGGACTTGCCCAAACTCTTCCACAAGGCAGAGGGAGGACCTTGCCTCCCATGCTCTCTGCATCCTCTTTTCCATATCTGTTTCATATCAATAGCACCTCCAAACACTTTGCTCAAACACTTCTGAGGAGAAAGAGTCACAGCTGCTCTTTCTCCCCAATCTTCAGCCATCATTCTCAGTAACTGAACCATCCACACTGATGACCAGAAAATTTCTCAATAGCTCTCACTCTCAATCCCATCACACTTTAGCCACAGTTTGGATTTTCTCATCTCTAAGAACTGCTCATCTCTAAGATCCCTAGTCAGTTCTCCTTTTCTGACATAATCTCTTCACTTTCCTCTCCCATCCCCACATATCGACTCAATGTGCCTTTTTCCATAATCAGTCAGTCAAAAGAATACCAGCTGAGAACCTACTGCATGCCGGCCTGGGAAATCAGTGTAAGACCAGCTAACCACGGGCCGGACGCATATTGAATTTCCCCTGTCAGCCTACTGCTTTCTTCAACCTCCTGGTCAGTTAGCAGCTCCCTATACACGAGTCCACACCTGCTCTGAAAGCCTCAACTGTCTCCCAAGCAATGGACGGTCATTTCAACATTATCCTCTCCAACATCCTAAAATCCTTCAGTTCATTGATCATCATCATTCCAATCCCCAAATCCAGGTTGTTTTATCATTGACATTCTCTGCTCCCAGACTACCTTGCTGCTGGATAAGATCATAAACTATGATGACTAGTGCCACCACAAATTCAAATTCTCCAACTTGATTTAAGACCTTTAAATTACTTCAAAAAGCCTACGGGGAACCAAAAATGGATAGCTGTTTTAAACATGCACATTTTGGCTTGAAACAATATGGCAATTTATAACCACATCAACTAACCAGGAACAGAATAGTAATGAGCTCAGTGTTACTTTTGGAGCTCAAATCAAAGGTTCCCAAACATGACTGGCTTTAAGAAACACCTGATGAGAATTTTTAAAATACAGAGTCCCAAGTCCTACTTCATATCTACTGAATCAGAACCTCTGAGGAGTCTATTTCTAAAGCTCCCTGAGGGATTCTGATGCAGTCAATCCACAGGCTGACATTATGGTCCCACTGGGCTATACTCTTGATCGAACTTTTCTCCAGGACACAATGAAAGGGATTCCTCACTGAAGAGGAGTCTGGGCTGTCTACATATTTTACTTCCTCTTCTTCCTCCTCTACCTGAACCTGAAGCCTGGTAATGTTGTCTTTTGCTTCCACTTCTTCTCAGTGCCACATACGGCTCTCAGAGCTCAACACACTGATATAACTTGGGAGCACAATCCCTGCCCAGATCAGCTGTGTGAGTCTAGGGTTCCTGCCAGTCTAGAAATGACAGTGGTGGGTGCACATCCTGCTCATTCCACCTCTGCCGACATTAAGCACCACAACTTCTCTTAATTTTCCCACTGACAAGGACTGGTTGCTTGCTCTTTATGCTCCGCTGCCCTCTTTCTTCATTTGTAATGACTTTATGTAGCCCAAATAAATGTTTCTTCATTTCTGCCCTCGTAGCAGAAGTAAAAGCAAGATGAACATCACGTCTTTGCTGGACTAAACACTTAAATACATTTGTTGCTGCAGTGGCCTCTGTGGACTCTGCCAAGTGCAGCTTATGTCACTGTTTTGAAGCATCTTTATGGTCATTGAAAAGATCAAGCATTACCTCCAATGATGGTAAGATCCAAATAGCCAGTTCCAGTAACATCCTTGAAGATGAGTCATAGTCTGATCAGTTGATTTAAAATAAATCTCCCCCCACATGTATTTTGATAAAAGTAGACTTTTGGGGATTTTTTTAAGTTTCCTACCAAAGCTTTCCTTTTTATACTTTTCAGTTGGCAAATTATACAAAATTATAATTTTCCTCATTTACTATGAATATGATTGACTACACAGCCCTTAAAAAAGTGATCTGCAAATATAGTTACTTGACCCTAGTTCCATATACACACAAAAAATAGGTAATACTCTAAATGCTGTCTTGTCTTGTCTTTTTTCATTAAATTACAAAAGGTTTCATACAGGTCAGCATTGCTGGTGCCTCCTCACTTTCATTTCTATAACAATCTTCTTTATTATTAATAACAGTGATGGCAATAAAAGTAATAATAATGCCTGCATTTCTTCCAAGGGCACAAAGGTCTTGGCCCTGGGTACCAACATGCACTAAAATATACAACAGATGCTGTGTATTTTTTATATATATATGTATCTTTTTTTTAACATCTTGAATGTCTTAAACAATTTTCCTTTAGTTACTATGGAAGTTCCTAACAATCCCAGTTAGTAAAGACAAGAGAGTGGCCAAAAAAAAAAAAAAATTAAATTTTCCTTCTTGCCTTTTGTTCTTTTAACAGAGCAGCCTCACATTTTCAGTCTTTCTAGTCTCACCATTTTTGGTGTATCATGTCCACTACTGTGGGAGAAGGAGGGAGAAATTTAGGAAGAATAAATTACTCCCTTCATTAGTATGCAAATAAATTATTTATATGCAAATAATGTGAGCAGCACTGCAACTGTGGTTATAACACTTTGTCTTACAAAGAAATCTTTTAAATTCATCTGCCTGAAGGGAGAAAAAAAAGCTTTTTATTATTATCCTACCAAACTTTCTACTGAATTATTTGGGCCAAAATAACTCTGTATCTGATGCAATCTGAACCAGTATTATTGGACATATCTTTAATTGTGATTAAAACACTTCAGTTCAGTCTAATTACCCTTTGCTTCAAGGACATCTAAATGTCCTTAAGGACAGATAACGCTACCATCATCACTACCATCATTAAGTATTTGGATTGAGTTGAAAATTCATTTCGGCTAATAATATCTGATGCTAAAGAAGTCATTTATTTGAAAGGCATAGAAGACAACTTAATTCTACTGTGTACCAAGTCTTACTTTGCCATGAATCTGTAGTTCAATGTGCTTACACTACTACCCCCAAACCTTTGGACTATCTTTATTTTCAGTTCATCCCAAAACTCTTGAAAAAAAATCTGTTACTTACATGTGGTAATTCTCTACCTGCAAGAAGAATAAGGAGTCTGCTTAGGCCATCCAAAACAGTATTAGGAGGCCTCATCTTGTTATTCGACTAGTCCACCCAAAAGATGCCTTAGTTTGCAAGGTCTGCCGTAGCAAAGTACCACACACAGACTGAGCGGCTTAAACAACAGAAATTCATTGTCTCATTTTCTAAAAGCTAGGAGTACAAAATCAAAGTTTTGGCAAAGTTGTTTCATTCTGACAGCTGTGAGAGAAAGACCTATAACAGGCCTTTCTCCTTGGCTTTCAGATGGTCATCTACTCCCTAGGTCTCTTCACAATGTCTTGCCTCTATGCATGCCCCTGTGTCCAAATCTTCCCTTTTGATAAGGACAACAGTCATATCCTTAAGGCCCACTATAACCATCTCATTTTAACTTGATTACCTCTGTAAAGACCCAATCTCCAAATAAAGTCACATTCTGAGGTACTAGATTTAGGACTTAAATACAAGAATTTGGAAGAGGACACAATTCCACCCATAACACTCCCTAACACTCTTGCATTTTGGTTTTAGGATCTGCAAAGATGGGTTCCACTGGGATAATGGCAAGGGTCAGAATGCAGCCCAAGTGTCCAGTCCCAGCCTCTGGATGGCTGTGAGACCTCAAACAAGTCACCCAGTCTCCTTAAGCTCCATTTCCTCATCAGTAAAATAAGAAAGATAATAGTTCCTTCCCAAAGGGTGGCTATGAGAATTAAACCATCAACCATGTAAAGTGTTTAGCCCAGTGTCTGGCCCATAGAAAGTACTCCTGATACGTTAGTTATTATAAGCAGAAACTGTTAACCTAAAATGATCAGTCTAAACTGAAAAGTAAAGCTCACAAATCCAATGGTGAGAGAAAACAGTTTCTACCTTTCCTCTCCAACCAAATTACATCCCCCTCCAGCTAAGGCTGCCTTTTAGATTAAGGCAGACTCTCAGAGTTAAGCTCTCAGGACAGTGGGCTTAGAATTACAGTGGCTGATCTCCACTTTACCAAATTTACTGACCAAATGTCCCACTTTACATGGGATCCTCTATACTGAGATATTATGCCACAGAGCTTTCTTCTCACAGCACCTGCATTCCCATAGCTCAGAAAGTCAGCTCTACTCTAACATAACTTACTTTCAAGCAGTTCATATTTTCTCTTTGATTCAGCCAAAATTAGATTACCAGTCTTTGTGTGTGTGTGTGTATATATATGGCTATTGTTGAATTTTTTCCCCTAAACCTTCCTTTACAAATTCATTAATATTCATGGAGTTTATATATTAAATTTACATAAGTCTAGGATAAGAGGGAAGTCTCTGCTCCCAAGATTCTAATCTTATGTTAGGAGGCTCTGAGATTTGTTATAAATACCTGCTTGTATTGTTTTGTTTTCATGTTTGGCTTATCTCTTGGAGCCAGGAATAAAAACAGAAAGATCCATGCAGTGGATGGGTCTCTGACCACCCCAACAAGATCCTTTCCTGCTGCATCTCAGGAAATGGTGAAATTAGCATAGACAAACACTACTCAGCCTGACATGCTCAGGAGATGTGTTTCCTGAGGGAAAGTCTACAACATCATTAAAGCATCCAGGGCTACATTATGATTTTTGTGGTCCCCTCCATTAAAAATAATAATTATAATAGACTATACTTTTCAACTGCATTGGTATGAGGATGTATATATTAATGTTATATACTAAAATATATTCTCCAACCTAAAAGCTTATTTTATTCTTCTGGTTTTAAAAGAAATTAAAACAATTTCATGGGCTCCTAGAAGTATTGTGAGCCCTTGACACTGTATCTTTTGTGCCTAATAGGCATCAGTGGCACTATAGTATTTGATTTAAGGTTCCTGGTTGCTGACTACCTTAACCAATTCATTATATGGCACCAAAGATGCACTTGACTTTTATAATACTTCTGTTACTGGCCACAACCTAAAGTCCTATAAGAAAATAAGATACAGGACTCTGGGGGTCTGTATTCCAGCAAGTTAGAGCAAGGATTACACAACCTCTCTGTACATATTCATACTTACCACATCTCAATTTTCAAGCACCCACTTGATTCTCTGAATTTCCTTTATAGTTGTATAAATATAAAACATAGCATTTGCTGCTTTTTAAAGTGTGCCTTTCACAAATTAAAGTTACTGATGAAGAGAGAAAGGAAACTAACATTTACTGAGAATATACTACGTAACAGGCACTGTCTTGAGTGCATCCACATGGACAGTCCAGAGAGACAAAGACAATTATATATATATATACACATATACATATACATAAAAAGGTTTGGAGTGACCTCTTTTTTAAGAGAAAGTAACCATTCCAAATTAAGCCAGTAATCAGGTAAAATTCTATTACCTAACAGAATCAGAAACTGTTTGAACCAGAGGTCCTTGAGAAGATATGCCTAGTTCAATCCCTTCATATTCTGGATGAAAAAATCCCAAAAGGATTTGTGAAATTCCCAAGATCACAGAGAAAGCAGTGTACCTGCAATCATTGCCCCTCACTAAACACAAAAAGCAAAAGTAAGTAAATAACCTTTATGTATGAAGTACAAAAAAATTGGCAGAAGAGAGTTACATGAATAGAGAATTATTCTGAACAATTTCAAGGTTTTCATATGCTCTCCTAGACCAAGGAAGTCAACTTTATAAGACTTTGTGTTGGTATAAACAACTGTGAATTTCAGTAATCAAGGCAGGCTCTATTAAGACATAGAAATTTATTTTTTCCCATTTTTTTATTGAAGTATTGTCAGTTTACAATGTTGTTGTCAATTTCTGGTATACAGCATAATGTTTAAAAATTAAGAAAGCAACTTCATAAATCCCACCTCCATTATATCCCACAACCCTGTGAAAGTTCTCTTAACAAATACACTTAATTTTTATTGTTTTTAAGTTCAAAATAAATGAATACTTATAAAAAGTTTAAAACAATACAGAGGCATACAGAGTAAAATGAGTTTTCCTTAATCCTTTCTATGAACTCCATCTCCCAGGGCACTTTCCCATAGATAAAGTTTGGTATGTATTCTTTCAGACCCTTTCTACGTGTGTGCGCATACATACACACACACACACACACACACACACACACACACAGAGTCCTGGCACATCCAGAAAAGCTGGGGGTGGGAGAAGGAGCAGAAACCTTGGAGAAAGAACTGAGATGTTTGAGGATGAATTAAAATATTTTATCTGGGACATGCAATATAATCCATACATCACTGGGGTTGTTACAGTTGTATTTTATGTTTGGTTTGGGATAGGGTGAAAGAAAGAGAGCATAAAAAATAATTAGTGAGGGTTGGTAACAGCTCAGTGGTAGAGCAAATGCTTAGCATGCATGAAGCCCTGGGTTCACTCCCCATTACCTCCATTAAAAAAAAAATCATATAAAAGAAATAATCAGTGAAAGTACTCAAGAAGCGTGCTGTGTGAGAGCAAAGCCATTCCAAAGAGCCTAATTACTTAGAGGATACAGATTATAGATATTGGAAGGAACAAGACTGTCAAGTACTTTAATCCTGAAGCTAAGGAAGCTAGAAGTTTCTCTCGAGGCAATAAGAAATCATTGGAGGCTGTTGAGCATGGGATGGACGATGTTTTGATGGTTTAGAAAAATTCACCTGGCAGCAATAGGTAGGAGATAGACTCTGAAGTTATGAAGACCAATTAAGAGGTTACTGAATCTTTAAAGCATATATTCTCAAGGAAGTAGTCTTAAATAAGATCAAAGGTTTATACACAAGTATTTTTGCCATGGTCTCATAAAAGCAAAAATGTTTCTAAAACATAGAAACAACCAAAATATCCAAAATAGGAAAGTTAGTTGAGTAAATGATGGTATTCCCAATTCAATAAATTTCATGAAGCCATCAAAAATAATGTTTTTGAAAAATACTTAGTGACATGGAAAATGCTGGTAATGCAATGTTGAGTGAAAACACTGACACAAAACTATGAGTTTGACCCCAATTATATAGAGAATTTTCTTAAGAATACTGTTGTGATTATCTTGCCTTAGGAAAAGACCATTAGTCATAATGAACATGTTTTAGTGGATAATGCTCTGCTTTCAGCAAATAAATTAGAAAAAACTTTCATATATCAGCATTACTTGGTCAAAAGAATGTTTCAATTCCCACAATTAGTTCAGATTTATCTCCTTAAGCAAAAGAAAGGAAATGAGTCAATAATAATTGGACTCCCCTTCTCTGAGTAGGTCTTAGGAGTAAGTAAGCCAATGGAAAGTAAGACCCTTTTCTGATGTAATAACACTGAACCCGTGGGGAGCCAGCGCCTGCTCATGGACCCCTTGCAAAGCCAATGTTCAAAAACAAAACTAAAAATTACACATCTACCCCCATCTAGAAAGAAAGAAATCAAAGTCATAGCAGTGGTTATCCCTGGGAAATGACACTATAGGTGATTTATTTCATTGTCATGTCAATAGGTATGTGTCACTTTGATAGTTAGGGGGAAAGTGTTTTGTTTAGTTGAGCTTGTTGGTTTGTTTAAATAAAGGAGCCAGTGCTTAAGACTGAAGTACAGGAGCAGAGAGAGCAACCAAAAAGGATGCAGAAGAGCGCCTTCCAACTCAGGATATAAAGGCTTGATAAAACATAGTTTACAATGTAGACATAGTTCATAGACTTTCCAAATAAAGAAGATTACAGACATGTTAGACATTAAAGAAACCCAAGTAGGTAATATCTTGGGCTTTTCTCAAAGCCTCTGTGTAGAATAAAGCAGAAAAGTGAAACAGTGCATTCTCTCTAACAAATTTTCCCCAAGCTTCTAAGATGCCTTTCAATCAGCACTGTCAGGATAGTAATGCAACAGAAAAACATTTCAAACTTTCAATTACTAGTCCAAAACAAGCAAAGCATAATTTACAACAAAGAAAAACTACACAGTATTGCTGTGACATTTCTGAAGGACACTGAGTTTGGGCCCATTCTTTTCTTACACAAGTTCTCAAATCATCGTTCTATAGATCTCAGCACTACAGCTACTCCATAAATGCCAATAGGACTATAAGTTTACTATAATGATTTATAAAAATGAAGATGGAGTGTCCTAAATCAGCAGTCTCCATTTTCTGTCAAACTAGTCAACAGGTGAATTCCATTTTGCCATAAAATATCTATTTCTATTATTTCAGTTGTTAAACCAAATGGTAATGAAATGAAAATTTACAATGCCTGATGTGGCCAGGGTTAACTCAGCCCTGCTCACAGTCTCCATGTGGAATTGACTGTGGACTTCCTGCTCCCAACTTTCCAGGAGAAATGGACAGCTCTGGACCTCCCAAAGCTTCCTGTCAACTCTGACAAGAATTTCCCTGGATAATTATGTGAAACTCAAATAAAATCGAATAAAATTAAATATAAATCAGACATGGTCTGATTCACTAATAAAAAGTAACTACTGAGAAAAATTTATACCACAATCTATAGAGCATCGGTTTCTACAGTAGCAATGGATGTATAAAATATGGAGAGGGATTAACAAAAATATTACACGTTGTATGTTTTTGCAGTTGACATATTCATGGTTTTCTCTGATCTCACACTAGAAAGTTTAGCCTTCCTAACTTGTTCTTAAACTTCTGCATTGCTAGGTGACCGGCAACTAGCCAATTAAACTCCCCAAGGCCCAATGGGCTTATCAGAAAAATTTATTTAACAAATATTTATTAACCAATTACTCTCTGAAATGCACTATTAAATAAATAGGTGTTGGAAAATATCTATTTATTTCACCAGTGGCAATTTTAAAGCCACTAATTTGTTTTCTAACTGTTGCCCATTAGCCATTCTTCTTCAAAGCCTTCTCTACCCAATAATAGATGAAAAGTAATAAAATCCAAATATTAAAAGATCATTACCATAAAGTTTTAAACTTACTCATATTTTCTGATTCTATTATTTTCAAGCACAAAGCCTAAGAATACAAATATAAGAATGCTAAACTTCAAAACAGTGATGTGTCGATTGATGCAAGCTTAGAAAGCTTTTTTCCAGTTTTATTGAGATATAATTCCTGTATAACATTGTAGTTTTATGTGTACAACATAATAATTTGATATATGTATACATTGAAAAATGATTGCCACAATAAGTTTGGTTAATATCTATCACCTCACAGTTACATTTTTTTCTTCTTGTGGTAACTTCTAAGAGCTACTCTCTTAGCAAACTTCACTATCCTGTAAACATTACTTAACTATACTGTTAAACATATTGTTAACATATACTGATACTGTCACCATGCTGCACATAACATCCTCAAAACTTGTTTCTTATAACTGGAAGTTTGTACCTTTTAACCACTTTTGACCATTTTAGAAAGCTCTCTAAGGACAGTAAATCCTATGACATCTATATGTCTAGCAGCATGATTATATATACATAGCCTCTAATTATATTGAAAATCTTCTTGTATAAATATGACTGAACCCTGAGTTTCCTCAGGCCTCCCCAACCTCCATCCAGCAGGACCTCAACATCTTCTAAAATTTTCTCAAGTGCTCTGAAAGTCCAAGTGCTCTCTGAAGTAAGGTGCTTCTGGAATCCAGCTGTGCTCATGAATACTCCCATATCTTCTATGGCTCTCTCCCACGTCTGCTGAAAACTTCCATTTCACTAGGCACTCCTGCCTTGTCACCACGCTTGCACTCTGCCAGACCACACTGCTGATCTCCAGAGGTGCCAGAGATGTGCAGTGAGATGGGGACAATGCCTGATGACTGCCTAATGTCCACTAACACTGACTTACAATCTGTTCAGTTTCCAAAGTAGTGATGCTTATGACTGTGTCACAGAATTCTAGGTTTTGATTGTGATTTGACTTTTATAGGCAGCTTGCTCCCCACAATAACCAGATCTCAATTACTGAGACACGTGTGCCTGGCTCCTTTTTTCTTTATAATGTGTTCTCTCCTTGGAAGCTCCCCCTTACAAATCTTCTTTAGGTGCTGTCTCATGTGTCTACCAGACATATCCACACATATTTAAACCCTAGCCCAGGTTCAAACTGAGATCCCCATATATATTAATAGCACCTACTGGAAAGCTAAACAAAAGTGCTAACTTGGGAAGAAAAAATTACCTCTTTAGTTTCCTCTAGAGAAGGAGTCTTTGGTTTAAGTTTCGGGTTTATTATTTTAAGAGAAATAATTTTTTAATCAGAACAAGTAATTGTATTTCTTCCTTAAGTATAAATTTTCACTAAAATAATTTAAATTATGACCTTAAAATTCTCATTTGCTCACTCTCACAGAGTAAATGAGTATTTAAACCAGGCATACAGAACCACTTATATTTAATGGTGTCATAAACAGTTTGCAAAATAATTTAACCATTGGTAATCTTTTGGGCTCTTACAAACAAAAACAGAGAGTAGCTTAGGAATTCTCTTTCAAAGATTGGTAACATACACAAGAGTTCTAGTAACTTGCCTGTGTTTCACTTGATAATTTTCACCTAGCTAAACACAAATACGAGAAGAAATTGACAGTGGGTCTCAGGAGAGCTGTTTTTTTCTGCTGATCTCTTCATTTCTGTACACTTGTTTCCCCACACAACAGTCTTCTCAGGGGTTATCAGTCTTGGCAATGACAGATAGCCTTTCCATTCCATAATTCATTTTAAGATCAACAGTTTTGAAACATGATACCAATCCTTTCTTTATCCCTCACTTGTTTAACCACCTCCTGATTCTGGTGAATATGTTTGGGCTACTTGTTAGCAAGAAATCCTGATCCTATCACAAAGCAGAATCTCCTTTACATTCTCACAGTCTTAGTTCACAGTTTGAGAGGCAGCACAGCATGGCAGTCAAAAGCACAGAAAGTGGAAACAGGTCATCCAGGTTCAAATCCCAGATTTTCCACATATTAGTTGTATGACCTTGGGCAAGTTACTTAAAGTCTCTCAACTCCAGTTTCCTCATTTTTAGAATGGGGATAATGATAGTAATAGGACCCACCTTACAGGGTTGTTGTTAGGATTGAGTAATACATGTAAAGCGGTTAGAAGAGTGTCTGGTACCTTATAAGTATTAGTTGTTGTTACTGATACTTTAGGACTATTCTTTTGAGGGCATGAGGAGGCAAAGCAGGCATGATTTCATATAGAACACCAAATATCATTATCTTACCCTAAATTGAAAAGCACTCTCTGGGTATTTTGTTGGTGGCTATTGAGTGACAATGAGTAAGTAACTCTCTAAACCTTTGTCTCCTCATCTGTAAAATAGTACTAATTGAAAAAAAAAAAAAAAAAGACATGTGACCTACTTGGCAATGACCTGACCTGCAGTAAATATTAATATTAGTTGCTATATTATCTGTAAAAGAATCCATAATTGTGCCTGCTTTACAAAGGCATGGCAATGAGATAACATAGGTACAATACTAGCACAATGATTCAGTATTTATTAAGGAAAGGGTTGCTACATGGTCTCCTTTCTCTCCACACTTTCCTTCTAAACCCTATGGAATTACGTATTACCTCTTTCTGAATTGCCTTTGCCTTTCCTTTCCTTGCCAGCTTCACCTGGAAGTTCAAGGAATGGAGACTCAATGATTATATAAACTCTGCAAGAACCAACAACAAATCTATAATTGATAAGCAAGCCTTTATCAAAAGTGAGGGTTTATCTGGATAATTCTAATTCAAGATAACTGAGTTTCTGGCAACTTATCACACTAAGTATCAGTACCAGCCCTTCCTGGTAATGACTAAAAATGCTGGATAAAATATAAGGACATCTTGAATGCATCCATATGAGAGAAAGAGTTAGGAGTAACTAGGAAGATAGTACTGAATCAGCTTTACTCTCAGGACATTTGCTGAACCCAGTAAACTTGAGCATAGATTTCTGTGCTCTGGAGAAAAAAGACAAAGCCCAGGGACCACCCAAGTTTACATGTCCTATAATAGAGCCCTCATAAAACTGGGGCCCAAACACCTAAACTCAGTGAAAGAGGGGACTAAAATAAACCACCCACTTTTACCCCAGAAAAGACTGCATGGAAAACTAATAGTCTCATAACTTGGCAGTGAGTAGAGTGGGGAAAAATAATACCCAGAGAATCTGTAACTGCAATCTGACCCTCACATAACTTGGCACCTCAACTTTACACTTCTGAAGCACCCTAAGTAAAACCTGAAGTCAATAATATTTAAAGTAGTCCTGGACTGGGAATGCCCGGGGTGCCTAACTAAAGCAAATGCATATTCTTTACAGGAAACAGTCTCTTTCATTCCAGTACACAAAGAATCTCAATGGATAAATTTCCAAGGAACACTAAACAAACCAAGGGTCAAAATTACTAAACACACAAGGAATCAAGATCATGACTAAAAGCCAGCAGAAAAAAGGTAGCACAATCAGACCCAAAACACTTCAAATACTTGAATTATCAGATACAGAATATTAAAAGCATGTTTAATCCTGCAAACCTAAAAAAGTAGCACTTGAAATTAAACAGTCAATGGACAGATTTAACAGCAGGTAAGACATTGCACAATAGAGAGAAATAGTGAACTCGAATATAGACAAAAGAAGCTATCAAGAATGAAGGTCAATGAAGTAAGCCAGAAAGAGAAAAATACCATATGATATCACTCTTATGTGGAAGCTAAAAAAAGAAAAGAAAAAAAGGATGTTGCCGAGTCCAAACTCATTCTGCTAGCCACAAGACAGGCCAATAAATCGGGAGATGAGGTGTTGGAGCAAGGAATAGCGACTTTATTAGGAAAGCCGGCAGACTGAGAGGATGGCAGACTAATGTCTTGGAGAACCATCCTGCTCTAGTCAGAATACAGGCAGGCTCCTTTTATACAAAAAATAAGGGACAGGGTGTGGTTGATTGTAATCTTCTTGCTGCTGGCATTCTTTGTTCTTGCAGCCATCCCCGTGGGCCAGGTCATGGTGTCCCTGTAAACCTCCAACAAAATAAAGGTTATTCTCTACTAAAGGACACTATGAACTCATCTACAAAACAGAAACAGACTCACAGACATAGTAAACTAAAACATTATGCTGTACACCAGAAATTGATACATTATAAATTGACTTATGTCAATAAAATAAATAAATAAAGGAAAATGTTGACTACACTAAAATTAATGTCCTCTGTTGATCAAAAGTGTTATAAAAGGTGAGGAGACAAGCCTAAACTGAGAGAAGATAATTGCAACACATTATGTAGCAGAATGCAAAACATACTTTAAAACTGCAAATCAGCAAGAATGACAAACTAAACAGAAAAATGAAACACAAATAGCTCACAAACACAAGATAAGATGTTCAATCGCATGGCAGATCAGGGAAGTTAAACACATGAAAGACATTCCAAAACTGCGAGACTTAAGTATGATGTAACAAACTGCTTATGAGATTTAAGAGCAATGAGAATGCTCCTAATCTGCTGGTGAGAACATAAATTGGTACAATACTTTTAGAAAATAGCTTGGCATTACCTAGTAAAATTAAGCTTGCCTACATACTTTATAATCTAATGTTCCCACTCCTAAGTATATATCCAGAGAAATCCTGTATATGGATACCAGGAGATATGTAGAAGGTTGTGTATTACAGCATTGTTTATTACAATGAAAACTAGAAAACAATCTCAATGTGTTCAACAGACTAAGTCAATAAGTTGTGATATATTTTCATAATCAAATACCATACAGCAATAAAAATTAATTTACTATAGCTACAAACCAACATGATTGGATCTCAAAAATTAAATGTTAAAAGAAACAAGTCACAGAATATGTTATGGTATGGTTTCATTTATATAAAGTTTTTAAATGGTCCAAACTAAATAATACAGTGCTTAAGGAACATATAAATATGCAATGATGACCATATAGAAAAGCAAGTAAAGGAACTGTGGCTACTTCCAGAGAAGGAGAAGGACATGTAGAGGACTTCTGGGATATGGAAATGTTCTTTTTCTCAGCCTAGGTGCTAATAATAGAGGAATCCATTTTATTTTTTCTTCAAACTATACACATCTATTTTCATACATTCTTTTGTATGCTTGCTGTATTTTATAATAAAAATAAGGAAAAACACGACATACACTATCTAAATTTTTCAGAGAGAAGTATTTTTTCCTGAATTACAAGAATAATTATTCCAGTTTCCTCTTTTGTACTTGTAAAGGGAGTCACAGAACTTGAGGTTTTGCTCTGTTGAAACTGAAAGAAGTACTTTTGGGCACAGTCCCTGTTTACTTAGCCAATAGGTTTCAATTAAGCAGTGTAGGTTTTCAGAGTCACTCAAAGCATGGTAGGAAATTATATCTCATCCTTAATAGCATTCATAATATTTAAGAAATACTACTCTACAGCCATGTTGTCCAATAGCAATAACAGCATAAGTCAAATAAGTAATTTTAAACTTTCTAGTAGCCTCATTTCAACACTTGATCAATATTTTTAAATGATTAATGAGATGTTTTACATTCCTTTTCATACTAAATTTTCAGAATTCAGTGTGTATTTTACACTTATAGTACATCTCGATCTGGACTAGCATCATTTCAAGTGCTCAACAGTTACATGGGCTTGTGACTACCATACTGGACAGCATTACTTTACAGTCTCCACATGAATAATGATCCACTTGGCATCAGCTTTAGAAATTAAGAGAGCCTCTTAGACCTCTAAACTACAAAGGGGAAGATTTCTAATTTTAGCTTTATGTAGAGGTAAGTACCTTATTCACACAGAACAATAGAACTAGTAAATTTTCTCTTTATATCCCTGAATTTCCTCTGGATAAGGCCTAACAGGAACTTCTTGTACAAGGGAAATAATAATGCTTTGGAGTTCTTAAGCCCATTTTCCTTAGGAATCTAAAAAATTTTTAAGAACATTGGTTCACTAATCAACAGTCTTGACATATTCTGCCATTGCAATTCATGTATATTTAGAAACATTGAGCCTTAGGAAAGAATGGCTAACATCATATATGGAGACAGAAACTGAACCCGGGTCTGGGATTCCAAGTCCTTGAGCTAATACCCCTGAGCACACGTACATGTTTCCTTAGGTTATTAGGTTTCCTTTTGCTTCCACCTGTCCGATCACTCATGCTTAATTCCTTATATTATTTCATTTTTCACCTACTCTACTCCATTTCAATATACTCTCCCCTAGTTGGCTGCAGGAACCAAATTTAATATGCTAACTTCATGCCACATTTAGTAATGTTTCTGAAAGGAAATGTACAATTGGTAAAAGATTTTGTTTCCTTATTTTTTTAAGGACCAGATATTATAATTTTTGTAGAACAACTTTTGTAGCAATAAAAGCAAAATACTAATTACCAGAGAGCTGGAGAATGAGATCATCAATATTTATGGGATTTTTCTTCTGACTCATTTTCACTATTTTGCATAGGAAATGTGAATTTTCTTAGTAAGTGTTGTTTAGCAAGTGTATTCATTTTCCGGCAGTAATTGCATAAAGGTGTTACTAATAAGAACCAAGCACTGACTTTCTGGGACTCATTTATATGCTTATATACACACTCATTTTCCTGGTCTTTCTCTATTTTTTTATAAACTGTATTTTATCCACAGCAGCACAAAGTATTATTTAACTAACCTACAGTACATTCGTTTTCTGACTTTCAGATTTCATAAACCAACAAAAAAAAATACATGTTTTAATTGAAGGACTAGCATAAAATTGACAATTTCTTATTTTGCCAATTACGGTTATAAAAAATTGTTAAAATCTACCATTTTTTAAATTACACCATCATTTCATTAAAATCGTGGTTCTCAAAATTTAGCATGTATCAGAATCACCTGTGTTAACACAGATCGTTGGGCCCCACCTGCAGAGTTGCTTATTCAGTAGGTCTAAGGGGAACCCAAGAATATGCATTTCTAACAAGTTCCCACATGATGCTGATGAGGCTGGTCTGGGGAACCACACTTTGAAAATCACGGCATTAAAGAGACCATTTCAGCAGCAAAAATGAAGAAAGATCATATCCAAATAAAGAAGAATCAATAAATGGAGTAAATTTAGCTTATGTTTCTCATTTCTCCCGAGGTCAGTAAAAGTTTCACAGTCTTTGAAGTAACACTTGAAAACCAGTGCCCTAGCATGCTATCTGATAAGGCAGACCTAACCAGCCACATGCGGCTACTGAACATTTGAAATATGGCTAATACGAATTGAAATGTGCTGTAAGTATGATGCACATTGGATTTTAAAGATTTACTACCAAAAAAGAATGCAAAATATTTCAGAAATAATTTTTATACTGATCTGATGTTGAAATAACATTTTGGATATACTGGAGTAAGTAAAACTTATTAAAAATAATTTCACACTTTACCTTTAAAATGTGGCTACTATAAAATTATAAATTACACACGTGGCTCACAGCATAATTCTATCAGACAGCACTGCCTTAAGCAGCGGTTCTCAGTATGGTCTCTGGACCAGTAGCATCAGCATCACCTGGGAACATGTAAGAAACACACATTCTCGGACCACACCCACTGAGTCAGACTCTAGGGATGGAACTCAGCAATCTGCCTTTTAACAAACCCTCCAAAAGATTGAGCTGGATTAAAAATCAAACTTTAATGTGCATACAAATCACTTGGGGAGCTTTTAAAATTCAGATTCTAGTTCAGTAGGTGGAGGGTGGAACTCAAGATTCCGCAGTTTTAACAAGCTCCCACGTGACGTTAGATGCTGCTGATCCTGGGTCATTCTTCAGGATGCAAGTACCAAGAACATTTACTTTTTACGGCTCACCCTAACCAAATTCATTACAAGCAACCGACACACATCCCCAAACTCCAAAGGATTCAGATTTCAAGATTGCAGCTGGGCTGCTCTCAGGGAAAGGAATTGTTCCTCTGACAGAAGGAATTTTGTCAGGACCCTTTGAAAGCTATAAATAAATTCTTCTATTTAATTATTTGCATTACCAGACAACCTGACATGTTCATCTAATAAGAATGTGTTTGTCTGTGTTCCTGTTTTTCTGGTAGGTTAATGGTGATTCAATATATTTAGAGCTGGAAGCTACTTCTACTAGGCTGGAACATTTGAATGAAAAATGGGCACTCCCGCTGCATCTCCCTTGGCAAAGTGATCCATTTAATCAGCACTGTTGTTTATATCTAGATAGTGGGTTTTAATCTGAGTTACTATCTGCTGATTTTAACTAAGGGAAAGCAAGGAGGATAAGGAAAGGAGAGGAAACTCTTCTCTTGAGCTGTGCTGAGTCAATCTGCAGTTTATCCATCATGAGAAGAGCCACTAGAGCCACTAGGGGCAGACCTTCTCAAATTCTGCTTGGTTCCCAAGAGATCCCATCATACATCCAAGAAACAGCTGCCCCCATATTTGAAAGATGGATTATTTTTCCTCATTTCCTCCTCCTCTGAGTCTCATATTTTCCCCACAACTTGCTGTAGTAGAAGAATACAGAAAAACAAACATACTTACAATTGTCTGGAGGGGAAAAAAAAAGCTTACAATCCCACTGGAAAGATAGAAAGTGATTATTAATTGTTTACCTTGTATTATGCCATATTTTAAAAAATAAACAAGAACACAGAAATTAAAAGTCAGGAAACATGTCTTGTATAAAATTTTACCAATAGTCTTTGAAATAAAACTATAGAAAGCTTTATTTCTGAACCAAAATCTCTCTTTCATTGTTTATTGTAAGTATAGGAAGAAAAACACAGAATTAAATGGATGAGGTTTGTTGTTTTTTTTTAACATGTGATTTATTACCATTTTCTTTCAGTTTTGACAAAAACCTGTATTATATGAAACATAATTTGTGCTAGCTACAAGAAAATGCTGTAGATTTTTGGTATATCCACATATACATGTGTATACATATATATGGATATGTATACTTTTTGTTTTTTCAACATTTATGCAGTGACTTAAACCCAATCATTAAATTCAATTTATGAAGTTCTTAGTCATGAAAAGTCAGTCCACTTTGCACCTACTCCACAAGCCATTTGAAGAGACAAGAAGTCATTTAATGCTAGGGCAATTAAATGAAAATTCTGGCTATTAAGCTCTGTGAAGATGGTTTCTTACGTTGCTATAAATATAAAACAACCATTTATTGTTTGGATGGAGAAAGTAAAAACAAGTTCTATAAATCATTGGGTTAACTACAATACAGGAAAAGGTTAAATTCAAGTATTTATTGTATGTACTTGAGAACATGAGAAAATGTGTCTTTTGCATGAGTTTAGATATATGTGGAGTAGAATAAGGCAGGTTTTTATGAAAATTGAATTTACCCAGAAAGGAAAGTGCCCTGTGGTGTCAGTGAAAAATGAACAAGGCATCCTGGAGGGCCTGGACATTTAACAGGCCATCTCCTGGGGCAGGACACTCAGTCTCTCCCTGGTTACAGAGAGCAGTGTGACAAATTCCCCTTCCACAGACCAGGTTTTGGATCCCACGTGTTCCAGTCACCAGGATGTTGACTTTGAGGAAGTCACTTACCCTCCTTGCACAGTTTCCTGAACTCAAGTTAATCCTGAGTGAACAGCAATGTTTTTCCCAGTGATCTCTGGAAATCGTTTTCTTCCTTAGATTCTAGTGCCCTGTGATTTTTTAGTTCCTTTAGAAAAGTAGAGTGACAACATCTACTCTTTAGCACTGGTGAATGTATTGAAAATATTATGTGTACAGTGCCTGGAACATGTTGGTGCTCAGTAACTGTACTGTACAAATGTGGAGGCAAACCGAGGAAAACTGGGGATGCAACAGGCAGAGCTGCAGAGGGACTTGTTGCTACTCTTTCTGTTGCCCTCCTACCCAGTGATTCTGAGTCTTCCAACTCTGGCTCCCCTGAGGACTGGAAGAGATACTTATTTTCTTTGATTAAACCACTGAAGGCTTGCATAATCTTTTTAACACCATGGGATATTCAATTAGTTCATAAACCAATGTTTACTCTGCTATGTTCCCACTATACATTTTCCTTACATTCATAAGTCCTAGCTTTGTCCATTTCATTTATGTGTTTATTCACCAAATGTTTAATGCCTACTATGTTAGATTTCTTAATGCCTATATTTCTCTAACTTTCCATTTCTGTGGGAGCATGTGAAGCATAGAGCTCAAGGCCCACACCACTCAGCTGAAACCTTGACCAAAAGTGCAGATGACTTGACTATAGGGTCAGAAAGGTTCCATGCTGCATTCAGAGTAAAATACCAACCCCTCTGTGTGGTCCCTACTCATCTCTCCAGAAGCATCTCTCCCCTTCTCTGCACCAACTATCCTGGGAGAGTTCAAACATGGCCTTCTTCCAGAGGTGCCCCTCATGCCTCCAGCCTTCTCCCCATCTCCACTGCACCTGTCACAGTGTATTCTGTTATCTGCTAAACTGATGTTCCTCCCAAAGACCGGTTATCAAACTTTATCTGAATCACCTGGAGGGCTTGTTAACCCAGAGTGCTGGGACCCAACCCCAGTTCTGGATTTGGTAGGTTTAGGGAGGGGCAGGAGAATTTGCATAACAAGTTCCCAGGAATGCTGATGTTGCTGGTCCAAGATCATACCTTGAGAAACCCTGCTCTAGTCTATCGGTTCCATGAGGAGAAGAACCCCAATTTCTTATATTTGGTATCCCTAGCACCTAACACAGAGTCTGACATATGTAGATATTCAAACAGTATCTGTTGAATGGAAGAAATTGGGTGAAAAAATGAATTCCCTGATATTTCATTTGGGCATGGAATGACTAATTGGTCTCACAGTACAAGAACCCAAGATAATCCTCCATTAGTATTGAGCTCCTCTTAAAACATGCAAAGAGTAAGGACCACTCTGCTGAGGGCTGAGCTACAGCACACTATCTGGTGCTGCTAAAAACTGTTATATGAAAATGCAAATTCTATTTTTAATACACAAAAATCACCCCCTAGGGTGAGAGACTTGGTTTGATTGGAGACAAAAATAGTAAACTTTCTCTTCTGTTAAATATTTCTCTGATAGTATTCACATAGTAAGCAGAAGACAAAAAAGACACCAGCATTAGAAATGTCTTTAGAACCACTAAATTCACCTCAATGTATTACATGCTCTTTCCCAAAATCAATACCCTAAAACAAGTTGATCAAATTTCTCTGATCATCTGGGAGTCTTATTTAAAATACAGATACCCAAAGCCCTCCCATGGAGAGTCTAAATTCCAGTAGGTATGTGATGGGGGCCACAGAATCAGTCTTTTTAACAAGTTTCAGGTGGTCTTTTTAAGCCCTCCAGGTGACCAGGTGTTTTTAATGTGCAGCTAGGACTGAGAATCACTGCAAGAACCCAAGTAGAAGTTTTCTTATGAAATTATTTTTCACCTGGAATAGGTTAGGTCATGGAGCAAAAGGCCAGTTTCTCAACCTGGAATGTGGCTTTATTGCCCTTTGGTTTCCTGGAGGGAATAAATGTGTAAGGCATTTCTACCAAAGATCAGGTTTTGCGTCATAGCTCTATGGGGCTTGAGCCACTCCAACAATAACAATAGGGACATTAGTCAAAAGACCTCAGGAAAGGGGGAAGCTTGTCACAGGATGATGCCAATTACCCAATTACTCTGAACTCAAAAACTAAACCTTTAATACTTGTCTTATGGCATCAGAACCATGAGTATGATCTGGAGAAGTAATTAGCATATCAGAATCTTATGCTGGGACAATGTCACGGTAAAATAAAGGCATTCTCTGGAATGTTATAGGAGTGGAACTAGGAATGGTCTTGTATTTGAGTGTAAATATGATGGTGTCAACCATTAACCTTCCACTGAAAAAAAATTTTCCTGTTTATATGTATGCTCTGGTGGAAAAAAAATTTTTGATGTCGTTGGTTATTATGTTTTGAAAAGAACTTCCTTTGCGCTAAGTTTATTCAAGGTGAATTACAGTTTTAATTCAGAAAGCAAGAATTTCTATCTTTTTTAAATCAAATTATCTTGGAGTCACATTTGCTTTCCTACGTCTCTTCATCCTCTTGCCTTGTTAAAAGTCCCAAGAATAAAATCAGAGCATCTCACCAACACAGTCTGATTATCCTCTGCTCAAGGATCTAGGGGAGGCTAGTAAGGCTATGTGAGGTCTGAGGCACTTCAGTTCATTAAATTATTTAATATGAGCACTAATTTTTACTATTGCATAATAAAAGTAAATGCTTTCCAAAATGAACAGCAGACAAAAGTAGAAAAGTGTGCTTTTCTACTTCGAGGACATACACTCATGGGGACTTTACAGCTAAGAAGTCATTTTTCTGAAAAATAAATAGTGTTGCAAAGTGCCACTCATTATTAATTAGCACAGCACCAGCACACAGGAGTCACAGGATAAATGTTGGATGATATTAGATTCCTTTCAATAACCGCCCATGTCTTTCATTAAACTACCACCATTTCTTAAGAAAGAATGATTGGAGAATGAAAGGCTACAAATGTGCAAACTAAAATTCATTGCATTTTTAATAAGAATTTCAAGCACAATAAAGACTTTATACCCAAATATATTACAAAGAAATAGATGTGATGCTACATTAAAAGGTTACCACAGAAGTTTCATTTGCCTCTTTTTTTCATATAAACAAAGCCCTAGCTTTCTCTTAAGAAGGACCAGGTCTGAGATCCATGTAATACTCCCCACTTTTATGTCTGCAAAGTCTTTGGCCATCATTTGGTCACCTGGACACCAGTGTTCATGATGGCAACCTAAGGTGCCTGGACTAAGGGAGGGGGGCATTGCAGCAGGCTCACATCTCTGCCAGGTCTCCCCAACCCAGACCTCTCCCTCAGATTGGCCAGATTCATCCTTAACTTCTTATGTGAGATGTAAAATAGTCATGATGTGCAGAAAAACCTACACCAAAATGGCAGAAATAAAAACAGCCTCCCTCTCTTCTATCAACTAGATTCATGTAGCTATTTAAATTTTCTAAATCCAAAAAAATGAAAATCCCACTCTTTAGTTGCACTAGCCACATGTCAAGTGCTCAACAGCCATCTGTGCCTAGTGGCCACCATAGTCAACAGTAGACATAGAAAGGTTTATTGGACAGTACTAGTCTCCAGATGGCACAGCTAAGGAAGGGAATAATGGTTCCTTTACTACCTGAAGTATCAACCAAGAAGAAGAGAAAGAAGAAATAGAGCAGTCCACTGTTTTCTCTGAGTATATTTCCAGTCCTACCAAACCCACCCCTTTCCTTCCCCCATAGGTTCTGCTCTTTCTTCTCAAATTTTCCCCATATTTCCTGAGCACAGAGGAGGAAGAGGGGGTGGTGTGTAAGAGACGTTGAAGGCAATTAAAAAAAAAAACAAAAGAGCAAATACATCTTGTATTCAAAATGTGGTATGCCTGCATTCGTATCACTGCCCCACACGGTAAACCAGCTCCCTGGGGAAGCTTCCAAATGGAAGTTGCTCTTATAATCCCTAGATGCTCAGCAGGGGCACATTTATTCAGTTCTAATTATTTTTGTCACACAATCACCATACTGCTTGGTAGTTGGAACTCATACTCATGTTGCCTCAAGTAATATCCTTGATAGTTCAATTTCAAAGTGAAGCTATGGAAAACAATAGTTTTAATATTGATGAAGACTGATCTTGTTACTATTTTTAAATAAAAAGCTGTTGGCAACAATCTTACATATACTAAAATATAAAAAGAATAATGACTAATAGTAATGAAATTTAGTATTTTTTTCTTCTGTGTAAAAAGCACAGCCCTTTTATTTTCAAGACACGTGGGTGGAGCTGAAGAGGCTGGCTTTAGTAGACATTAGTAACGTTCCTCACTATTTAGCTGTTCTCCACTTCAGGGAGACTATAACTCTCCCATCTCCTAGAACTTAACATGGCCATATAATTATTTCTGACCAATGAAATGAGGGCAGAAGTGACTACATCACTTCTAAGCAAAAGCACTATTTGGCAGTTCTTGAATCCATGCTTCTCCCCCTCTGCTTTGATAAGCCCTGAAGTACTGTTCTAGCAGGTCACATCTCAAGATGGTGAAATCACCATCTCTCTAAGAGATGACTACATGGAACAGAATTCCCCACCCAACTACACACCAATCTACACTGGACATGAAGGGTGAGCAAAAAATAAACCTTTCTTATTTCAGCCACTGATATTTGAGATTATTTTCATTGCAAGCACAACTAGCCTGTTCTGACTAGTACATCCAGCCCAACATAGTCTTTCTCCGCTGGCATAGCAAGGTGTTACTATTACTTAGAGATATGAAACCAGATTTTTTCATGTGTTTGTCAGCTAGACACCCTTAGAAATATATTTTGGAGCTTTTCCTGACAGTGAATCTTCCAGTAAGACTCCATGATGATGTATCATGGATCGAATCATACACAAACACATCATACCCCTCTGTGCCTGGAGCTGTCCTTTCAGTACTTTTCAGCATCCTTGCCCTCTGACACAACTGTTCTGTATTCTGTGCCTATAGCTTGCTTCCATGTGAATCCTTCCCTGACATGTCTTCCCTCCTATGCTCACTGGAGTGGACCTCTATTGACACACAAAACATTGCACTGTTACTACTCATATAAGAAATTGAATCCCTAGGAGCAAGGACTCTTGTATGACTCATCTTTATTCCCCCAACGTGAAGCACATTATCTGAGACAAACAACTACTAACCATTTGAATGCAGAATAAATAGACAGATGTATTTACAGGTTTGTTATTACTCTCCCTAGCTCCTCTGTAATCTCCATTTTTATCCCCCTCTTCCAGCACTATCAGATAAATATCCAACCTTGTAAAAACAATGTACTTGTTATACAAACACAGCTTCAAGGCAAGTCCCTGATGCCCCATCCTGCCACTGCAGTCCTATTACATTGTGATTAAGCTCACAAATCTCTGGAATCAGTCAGCCTAAATTCAAATCCTGGCTCTACTACTTACCAACATTAGAGTCTTGGGCAAGTTGCTGAACTTACCTAGACCTCAGTTTTCTCACCTATGAAATGGAAATATAGACAGTTCTCTCACAAGCTTGTGAGAATTCAATGCCTGTGGCGCATTAAGCCCAGGGCCTGGCACAGAGTCCTCACTCCCTCATCACTATTAGGTCTAAAGCTTTGCTGAGCTCAAGGTGCCCCTCGGGCCAGGAGCCCTGACATCACATGGATGCTTGTGAGAAACGCCACAGCACTGGCCCAACTTCTAGCCACCTTAACCAAGATCTGCTTTGTAACAAGACCCCCAGGTGATTCACATGCACTGGTACAGAGTATTGAATAGTTGCAACATTCTCTAATTTAAAATAATTTCAAAAGTTGTGAATGATCCTGTTTGCTTGGAGTAAGAGTGCTTAAAGCAGTGGTTCTGATCACAGGGTGAACTTTTAAAGAATTCACATATATCTGGGCCCAACCCCACCTACCCTAAACTACTCCAACACCGCTAGAGAGTCATTCCTTCAGTCTTGGGTGGGTGGAACCTAGGCATCCTATTTTTTTTTAAAGCTTCCCAAGTGATTCTAAAGAGGTTGAGACCCACTGGCTTAAAGAGAGCATTAAATTATGACAAGGTCTTCAAGGTGACTGGGTTCACTAGGAAAATAAACAGTCAATAGAAGAAAGCCCATATCTGATTGGAGGAAAGGGTTGCAGGAAGCCCTACCGGGTTTTTCGGACTTCTATTGTTCTCCCCCAGCCTGGGCTGGCCTACTCCAGCTCTTCACGCTTCTCTCCTCAAATCGTGACCAAGCTGCTTGGACTCCAGCCTGTACCTTTACCTCCATTCCCCTTCTGTCTGCTTCATCCCCAGCTGAAGCTACCCTTGGTTCAGGCACTGTCTAGTGACCCAGCCTCGACTTCTCAGTTCCTCTCCACTTGTTCATCCACATCTGATGTTTTGGACCCAGGGCTGGTCTTTGATCCTGAAACTGATCAGATCTAGAAGAGATTTTCTCAAGGCCGTGGTTCTGAGGAAGAAAGAATAAAAACCCTTCCTTCCAAAATAGAAGATTCAGGGGATGCCCTTCAACAGCAGGATGGAGCATCAGGGTGAGCCTATACACACCCTTATACTCTGTGTGACTACCACCAGTGAATCCTCATATTAGACTTGGATATCTTAGGACATAGAAAGGTAACACTTCAGTGCCCACTTTCTACCAGAATGACATGCACTTCTTTTTTTAACTACAGTACAGATAGTTGAGTTCATGGTAGATGATCATCTGTCCCTCCTACTCCTTTCCACTCTACACATACATACTCCAATGGTTTTGATACATTAACTTAATTTGTCTGAATCCTTTTAAATTACGTTCTTTGTGGCTATTTTAAATTTATGTAAATGGTACTATGTTAAATATATCACTCTTTCATATAGTTTTCACTGAACATTTTTTTTAATCATAAGATGTTACTGTAAATCTGTATTTACAACATCTAACTACTGCAAAATAAGAAACCACAACATTTCATTCACTCACTCCCTTTGTGAGGGACACAATAGGATGGATACCTCAAATACCCTGTTACCACAAATAAGACTGTGATAAACTTTTTTGTGTGTATCCCCTACTGGACTTGTGGAATAATTTATCTGGAATACATACCTAGAAGGGGTCATAAGACATTTACAAACTTTAACTAAATACTAACAGATTGCTTTTCAGAATAGCTATATAGTCCAGACTCCCACTGACAGTACACGGGGGTTCCCATTGTCCACATCCTTGCCAATACCTGCTATTGTCCACCTTTCATTTTTGCCAAATGATAACCTTTTTAAATTCGCTGTTCTCTGATAACTGGTACGTTTCAGCACACACAAACACACACACACATGTTAGATTTTCCAGCATACCCTTGCAAAAATAACCTATCCATATCTTTTCACCATTTCTTTTTGTGTTTCTTATCTTTTTCATGGTAATTTGCAGTAGGTCACTGTATATTCTTTATATTAACTATATGTTGCTTTTAAACGTTGCAAATATCTTTCCCCAAGTCTATCATCTGTCAGTCAACTTTATCTATGATCTTTCTACATTTTCTATGGCAAATAATAGGGACTTTTGGTACAATAATATTTTCTTTCCTTTAAGGTGAAGTGGAGAAATGTGAAGGCCTTCAGCTTTCATAACTGTAAAAGCATCCATTCACCAAACCATGAGATACAATGACTAAGGAGAGAGTCCAAAAAAATTAACTTGAAGTTCTAATTCCCAGACTACTAAACTGGCGATTAAAGAAAGCTTTTGGTATATTCTATTAATAAGCTAAAGCCATTTTTAATTTACCTCCACCTTGTTTGACAAAGGATCTGAGGAAGCTTACAAGAAAACAAGCAATAAAACTGGAAAATATAAATAACCAAAAAATCAGGAACAAGGAAAACACAGAGCAGAATAGAAGGTCAAGACCAGGAGGAAACTAAGAATGCAGATATGTAGGCCACAGGGTCCCACAAAGTTATTAATGTTGAGCCAAAAATTTGGCTCTGAGCTTCTTGGCAACCAGAGGGAAAAGGGAAAAGGGAATACAATCAGGTACATTCAATGATACTCTCTTTGTTGATGAGAAAACATACAAGTTCCTCAAGGGAAGATAAGCTTTTCCTGGCCCTGAATTCCAAAGGAATTGCTCAGGTGGGCTTCATACTGGGGACAGTTCCCTCATAGACATCTTTGTGGTAAAAGCCATGTGTCCTGTTCCTTGTAACAGCTCTTAGTAAAAGCTAATGGCCACCAAACCATCATCAATTGAAACATGGAAAGTAACCTAGTCTATCATCTCCCAGTTAAATGTGAGGAGAAAAATAAAGAGGAGAAACAAAAAAAAACTCCATCCAAGCATATAGTCTTTGAGAGTTCAAATTAGTGTAAGAATCAAATAAAAAACATCTGGAAGAATTAATGACATATTAACTAAGATAACACTAATTGCTGAAATGAAAAGCCCTGAAAATTTCAGTGGCTTAATACTGAATTTGGGAAATTTAGTAACAGAAGTTTATTTCTTAATCATGTAAATCCAAAACGAGAACAGGCTCCTTCTATCTTGAGGTCCTGCCATATTCAATACACGGGGAGAAAACATCGAGAAGTATGTATGAGAGATTTTCATGGACCAGGCCCAGGAGCAACAATTTATCACTTCTGCTCACATTCCACTGGCTAGAACTTAGAACACTTTCAGCCACAAATGATCAGCTGTGTCTTTCAACATTTCTTCATAACTTCAATTTTCTAAATCAAAGTCAGCAAACAGCCTGAAAGCCAAGTCTACTTCATCACCTGTTTTCACACAGCCCACAAGCTAAGAATGAATTCTCCATTTCTTAATGGTTGAAAAAAAAAAAAAGGAAGAGGAATAACGTTTTGCAACATATGAAAATTCAAATTTCAGTCTCCATAAATAAAGTTTTATTGGAACATAGGCACACCCATCTGCTTATATATTATCCATGGCTACTTCTGCATTACACAGCAGCAGAGTTAAATAGCTGCAACAGAAACCATATCACTGGCAAAGCCAAAATATTTTCTGTCTGGGCCATTAGAGAAAAAGTTTGCCAACCCCTGCTTTAAACTGGTAAGAGCTGATAAGAGTTAAGCAACAGGTATTCCTAGCAGTGACCTGCAACACAAATATACCTGATTGGTGGTTGAAGTGAATATGTAGGCATTAGTGATCAAATGAGCTGATGGTAAAATTGATATCTTCGGGGAACACTGAGGAGTCTGAACAAGATTCTGGCCAGTCCACTACATGCAGAGTAGAATCAAGGAGAACCTGCAGACCAAGCCAGAATTTTTCTTAAGAAGCTTTTCTGGATCCACACAAGTTCAAAAATGAATGATTAGCCATTTTAAACAGGCAAGTAAAGACATACTTGCTTTCCAAACACTTGCTTATTTGAGAAATGTGTTCCCCAAATTTCTCAAATAAGAGAGCATTTCAATAGAATTGTTAGCTATTAAACTAGTGTGATTTGATTTTAAATAATTCAAATAAATTTAAAATAAAATTTCAATGTTTTAAATAATTTATCATTTTTGTTACAGAAAGGATACTATTTTCTGAGGCTTGTAAAATTCCAGAGGTAAAAAGGTAAAGAATAAAGGTAAATAACTAAGAACCATGTTTTATGAAATCAAATAGCAAGAATTTTATTTATAGGTAGTTTCCTAATGAGTACATTAGCTTAACTTTCTCTGTTTCTTGATAATTCTAGAATGAGTTCAAGAACAAAAGTAACTACTTTTTGTCAGAATGCCTAATCAACCTTAAACATTAACTGAAAGCATTCCTTTCTACTGAAATTCCAAATTCGGTGTTACTTGACAAAACCAAATAATAAACAATAAAACACACATACAATTGAGATTTGATATTGAAAAGTTGAATTTCTATGGTTATTTGATGTGTATGACCTTATAAAACTGAACTCTATACAGTATTAAGTGAAAAAGGCAATTTTCAAATTTATATGTATGTTTAATATACACATTTACACACACAGTGTTTAATATACACATTTACACATTTATGCACACATGCCCACACATACGCCTCAGAGATGTGTATACCAAAATATTAGCAATCCTAATCTTTAAATAGGGGAATTACAAATTACTTGTTTGTTTTGTTTTGTTTTATCCTTTCATCATCTATCATGTCCTATTTTACTACAATAAACCTGAATGACGTATTACAAACCAATAAATGCAGAAAATTTGCCAATAAAAGCTTGCATCATGCCATGACTAGCGCTGAGAAGGAGGAGCTAATGCTGACAGGTCACAGATTGTGACCAGGATTTATTCACTTTTCAGATAGCCCTTGCTCTGATTTTTTTCCATCTGACCACACTGAATGACAAAATTATTGTCTCTACTTTGGTTTTAACAACCAAAGAACTGAGTAGATGCCTAAAGACTGAAAAAAAAAAAAGGACCAAAATAACCAGAACGCTTGAGGATGTTTCCAGTTATATATGATCATGAATAACCAATATGACTTCACAAAGAGCTTGTCTTGTCTTGGTAATATATAGTCATCTTCTTACATAGCAAAGTGGCAAGCCTAGTAGGTCACAGAAAATACATTGATGAAACCTAGCTTGACTTTGGGAAGGCTTTTGATCCTGTCCTATAAGACTTGCTGGGAAAATATGACCAGGAGTAGACAACTGTTCATTAGCTAACTACAGCCTGGCTGAGGAGTAATAATGAGCACATTCAAATATAGGAGGTCACAAATGGTCCATCAAACTTAACAACAGACAGAGATGCCAAAAGGGATGTTCAGAATGTAAAATAACAATTGAAGATCAAATTGTACAAATATCCAGAAGCAAAATTCAGAATTAAACTTGGTGTGAAAAGTGTGCTCCAAGTATACTTACATTGTGGGAGGTAAAGAATTAGTATTTGGATAGAAATCAGACTACCAACAGATGCTGCAATAGCAGCTTAAAATACTGTTCTAACAATGGATGTGGAATTAGGACTATGACATACAAATGAGGCTGTACATCCTCATGTTAGCACGAGCATATTGTATTTGTTGGCAAGTCTTTCTCTCCCTCAAGTTTATTTTTTCCTTGCTGTATTCCCAGCACCAAGCAGAATCTGACAAGAGGAGCCTTTCAAAAAATCCTTAAGAATGAATGAGGGAGTGGAGGTTTAGCTCAGTGGTAGGACGCATGTTTGGCTTACACAAGGTTCTGGGTCCAATCCCCAGTAACTTCGTAAGGGGGGAAAAAAAGAATGAATGAGATCATCTTCCCATCTTCCTCAGGATATCCCTCTAAAGCACTAAGCTCCCCCTTGGAGCTCTATATTTGAAGATGGATATGAATTTGCTGACCATTCGGGGAGAACTTAGAAATGCTGGGGGCGGATTGATAAATGAGAATGGGATTAGTCAATTTCTAGAAGAGAGAGCTGAGTGTATACTAGTTACAGTGCTCAAATTCTGAAAATATCTTACACAAAGGATATATCTTTTTCTACTAGACATGTCCCAAAATGGCTGGGTTTGAAGCCTAGATTAGGGAAATGAACCATTAAATACTGTAATGGATAATAACAGTAACAGCTACAACAACAAAACTAAAGGACATTTTGCTGAATGCTTTTACAAAAGAGCTAACTCCTCAGTTCTGGTATGAAGGTTATACATAAGCCCTTGTGTATTAAGAAGCTGGCCTCTCAAAAGCAAGTCCTTTCCAGAGCCAGGATCGCACAATTTCATTATAAATATAAGTAATCAGCCATCATCAAAAGCTTTGCATGATTAAGCTGAAAACACAAAACTCAATTTTATTTTAATGATATTTATGTTCAAGGTGCCATAGAGGTCCATATCAACAGAATACAAAATATACTGTACATGTATAGAAAGCCGACTTCTGGAAAATGCCATAATTATTTCTTCATGTATATTTGCATGGATTTCAATTTTTTTAATTAGCTGGTTATTTATTACTTCAGAATGTTCTAAATAAAACCTGATATTAAATACAATATAATTATTTCAGTTTCAAAATGAAACTAATGTGTTCAGTATACACAGTAATATATGGTTGTAGCAAGAAATAGTGAGAAAACAACCCAACTCTTGTTGACTCTTCTGATCTATTTATTGAATATTATATTGTTCTATTCTTTGGCCATTTTTTTTATTTGCAATAAATAATCATTCTAATAACTCATCTATCACCATAAAGAGCCTTTGGGTTTCTTTTCCTTTCCAAAAAGCAGTGAAAGGGTTCCTAAACCTATCGATTTAGCACCAAATTTAAACAAGCCCAGAGACCCTCTCACTTTTCACATTGAGTAGAACAAGGTCAGACTGGGCATCTTCCAAATGTAAAGGCTTAATTGGACTAATTCTTTCATGATAATAATGTATATTTAAGATAGCCACTAAAAATTGTCAATGCTAATTTAGTAGATCAATTCCATTAAATGCTTTGAACTTTTCACCACTTGCTAATCTCATCTATTAAAGCTGCTGTTTTTGTTAAAAATCTGAAGCTATAACTTAATATCAAACTACAACAATTCTAGACCTAAGATATACTTCTTTATATGTGAAATAAAGCCTTAAAAATTCTTAAGTTGTAATTATAAGATTCTAGCCATAAAATTTCCTGCAGCCAAAATGCAGAGAGACCTTAGTTTACTGGCAATTGACATTACGGTAAGAAGCTTACAGGGTTTTTTCTTAATTTCAGAAATACATGTTTTTTGTGCCTGAAACAAAGTTTTAACACCTATCTGTGATTACTGATTATAGACCAACCTTCATATAACTACGTGGTTCAGATTTTAATATCAAACATCATGGCATTTAGATAATAGTTCAATTCAGATCAATAAAAATATCAAGATTTTGCTCAACATTTTGATGAATGACTTCAGAAATACAACTCATTAATGTAAAAGTAAAAATATATTTATTAATTAGTTAAGGAAGAATTTTGAGAGGAGACACCACACCACTACTGAACATCCACCATGTCTCACTTGTTTGGAACTAGATTTCTAAGGCTATTTTTGTTCCCTGTGATTTACCACCGGTATCCTCTGGGTGATAGTTGAGGAAACAGATGCTGGGAATCTCTCTCCGCTCAGTTCCTGAGAGGAGAACTCTGACTCACAGCCATGCCAGCACCCTGCTTTGTACTCGCTCAAGCCGAGGGTGGTGGAGTAAAACGTAAATGACTGCCTGATTTCCAGTCTCTCACTGCCAGTTTCCTCAAAGTTTCCACTTACGCATTTGACTCCTTCACCAACTTCGTTTGAAGTTCCCATTTCAAAATCCTGAACGGCATGTTCCCAGGATACATTTATTTTTTTTTAAAAACTCATCCAGTGGGGATTTTCCAACTGAAATAAAAAATAAATTGAAAACTGGGGAGGGGGTGTTACCTTTTTCTTTTAGTTTTCCCTTTACTGTTGATTGGGAGTACTGATATCTGCAGAGGGAAGATGCAAGGGGAAAAATTATGAAATTTTCCCTTCCAAGCTCTAAGCACACTTTCTTGTGGAGAACCATAAACCTGCCCAAAACTTCCTGGACCCTGTTACTTACTGTGAAAGGGTCTGAACTAAAATAGATCTGCATCTATTTGGAGATTGTATTTAAACTGTTAATAAAAAAATTCATGTTTATTAAATGCACACCAAGTATAGAGTTTTATTCTTAGTGCATCTAGGCTAACAAGAATATAGTGGCGGGGAGAGGGGTGATAATCTAAATATCTTTTATAATGGGTTTATAACAGAAACACACTATAGATGGAGAATTCAGTTTCACAAAGCAACAATTTCTATTAAATCTATTATTTTTGGAGAAATTAAATTTACTGGCCAATCTGTGTTTTTACAAAGCTTTTTTTCAAAACCTACTTTGTTTTAAACAATAGGACCTATATAGGTGGTTTTTACAATTTAATTCTATGTAAATCAATGATATTTCCTTATCAAGCACCACTGAATTACCTAAAGGTTTATTTATTTATCCTATTATTTAGTGTAGTTTAATGATAGCCTAGAATAATTGATTTTGGCTATTTTTATATTAGGAAAACTTAGCAATTGCTATTGCATTTCAGATAAAATTAGTTTAAAGTGATGAATTAGGTCTCACAACATAACTGCAACACTTTCTGATGGTACACATCTACGTGAGACTGAGGCAACAAGTCAACTTACTAATTTAATGGAAATCTGTCAGTTTTGGGGGGTGGGGGAAAGGTGTTGGTTTATTAGCATATAGATCAAGCAACCAACTATAGACTAAATTATTGCTTTTCCATCATAAAGACATCTGCCCACACTCAAGTTTGCACCATATAATTCTCTGTGGAAGACCTCACTGGTATATTGGGCTCAATGCCTCCCCACTACCACCAAATAAATATTTCTTACCAGCCACGAAAAATATATATATATATACATATATATAGTGCCATATTAATAACATGCTAATGGAAAATGAGGTGCTTTGAATGAGGAAAACTAATGAAAAAAATTAGTGAGATGCCCATAATGAGCAAAGAACACTGCATCTTAAAATGCAAGAGATTCTCCTGTGGAAAAATCCTCACAAACTGCTACACAACAGGAAAAAGTCAACATAAAAGTTGACATTTAAAAAACCCATTCCCCAATAACATTTTGCACAGATATTAAAAGAAAACTACACATATACACACACAAAAAGTGCTGAACTACTTTTGTAGCTGCAGCAAAAACTGATGTTTAACAGTTATACTCTTAGGCTCTGCGTATGTACAAAACACCAAAATAACCAACGGATTCAGACATTTGAGCAAAAAAAAAGTCAGTCAAATGTGCTAGGTGATCTAAGTAACCATGTGGCCACCCAGGCAAAGAGGTAAATTCACCACTTACGTATAAATGAAAAAAGCCTGGGTCAGCCATATGTTCATGGTGAAACAGACTAAAAAAGGGAAAAAAAGCTTTTTAATGAATACTTCAGCTCTGGGATATGAATCACAAAACTAAAATCTCTCCAATATACACAAAGACGGTTGCCTAATTTAAAAGTCTCAGGCAGCACCAACAGGGGTAAGACATACTCTCATTTTAATGTATCCGTGATAACATCAGAAGGCCTGGTAAGTGTAATATTGACAGTCAATTCCTCAGCATCTCAAGGGTTAAGTTCTATGCTGTGAATAATTTTGAAAAAGTATCCCAGTAAGAATCAGGCTTAGACTAGTTCAGCAAGGGGAGCTGTTCCATAATGAGGCCTGGCCTGGACCAGTCCCAGTAGAATTAATTTTGTGCAGTGGAACACCTAGATAAATTAGTTTTGCTTTAAATATTGAGTCCTAAAAGAGTTAAAAGAGGGAGAATATCAATCAATAAGTTTTAGATTAACTACTTTGCATATGACAAAACAAAATTAACTTTGGCATTATAACCCCTTCTTCTGGCATTTCAGATGAACCCCAAGTTTAAAATAAATTGGAGATTTAAAAACCAGCATAACATGTTGTATCCATTTCTTGGTACAGAATACTAACTCACTGCCTAGTTTATAAAAAGAAAAGATTACTCATACCTTTAGGAAAACTACAAATATGGTTATTATTTTTAGTTATCAAAATAATCACATCTAAGAATTATAGAAAATATAGAAAGATTTCTGAAGCAGTTAAGCTTTAAAATTAAGTGAAAAGTAGTATCTCAGTTAACGTTAGATTCTTAAAATTTTATTTTAATGGATTAACCCCCCCAAAGCCTACTTATTATTTCCTTTTTATAAAATTGATTGCCGCTGAAATATTTGTGCAGAATTAAAATCATGTCTATAAACAGCAGCAAATTTAAACTAAAAGTCCCTTGTGTTTTAATGGCTTTTTCTAGTTAAACAACTACCAAAAAGGTAAGTACAAGATTCATTTCCACAGGAGATGAAATCAGGCTTTTAACCTGGCCAATTGCCCATATAAACAATCTTCAATGTTATTTGGTCGTTATTTGGTCATCATTTTGTAATTAAAACGGCAAATCACAACCGTCCTGAATTTACATCCATGTGCCAAAAAGTTATTTAGCAGATAACTAGAGACAGAGGAAATGTCTCTTTAACAGATTCTTTTAAGAACACATCTACAGGAAGCATCCAGCTTTCAAACAGCCATAAAAAACAAGAAGCAGTTGAACAGTGGCACCCAGAGGTGAAAAGTATATTACTTCTAGAGATTTATATGGTTAACCATAATCTCTTTTTCAGCCATTCTTTTTGTCATTTCCAGGTTTTTCACTAGTAACGTACCAGAAATCATTTCTTTCGCAGTTGCAAATTGAAATATCATATTTTAATGAATAAAAATAAATGTTTTATTTTGGAAAAAGTACTCCACTTCCGGATGAAACTGCGTATCAATTTCCCCCTTAGAAACAATAAACAAACTGAACACCAGGCAAAATACTTTCCAGAACTGAATATAATCCCCACTTGTCTACTTCTAGGCTATCAAAATTATTAACCAAAACATTTTCACGAAAAGGTTCTGTGACTATGACACAACTTCTATACACCCAAATTTACGTTTTTTTTAAAAAATGCACATGATACCCCTGAACCAAAAGTGTAATCCTAGGGAGATATTAAGAATTTTGTATTGAACCCTCCCATTATGACAGCAAAGGATGGGAATGGCAATGAGTGCTAGGCAAGTACAAGAAAGGGAAATAAAAATTGTTTTATTTCACAGGAAATTTTAAAACAACAAAATCTATTTTGACCAGAATTAAAATGAGCCTGCCAATATTTAATTAAAGAAGCTCCATACCTTTGAATCTGCCAACTAGCAGCTGCATTCAGCATTTGGCTGGCATTGAATTCTTAATCTAAACTGCAGAAAAACACCTCCTCCTGGGTCTAATCAACTTCAGGGAGCTTCAAATAAACCTTAGTTGTGAGGCCAAAGCAGGTCAGGTTTTTTAAGAGCCTCAGAAGAACAGAGTCTTACTTTTGCTCTTGAGCTGAAAGGCACACATGTACTTAGTAGAGAGGGTTTTCCGGGCCAGTTACGCCTAATCTATCATGGATTTTCATCCGTTACTGGGTTTCCATTACCTTTTGTCAGACGTTTTCTCCAAGGTCCTGCTGCTTCTTTTTAATCACCTAAGAAGCAACACTGATGTGACAAGCTCCAGAATAAGGCTCATCCTTTCTTATATGCATCTTCAGCCTAATGATGAGAAATGGGCTTCCATAAACTTGAAAAAGGCAGGGAAATGCTGCCAAAGCCATTATCTACTACTTTGAATTGGAAAGAAGAGACCTGTCCCTTTAGAAAAATATTAATAAAGTATAAAATAATTTTACAAAGCCTTCAGCGTTTCATATGTGAAATAAATGAAACTGTCCAGTGCTATTTCAAAGAAAAACAAAATAACCTCATTTCCTACTCTCTGAAATCTACATGAGAATATATCCTCGATTTTGCATATCAAGCAGATTGTTCAATTGTCTGACAGAAATGAGAGGATTATGCCTGCATGAAAGCTAATATTAAAACAATCTCTCCCATTTTGATTCTTCTTCTTGTCTCTTTTTCCCTTTCCCATAAACAGCAGCATCATTGCCTAAATCAATATTTTGGCATGAAGAAATAGCTTCCATGTAGCTTCTAAGCCGCCAGCATGCTATTTGCCGTGAATAGGTTGTGGACAGCAGCTAATGCCTGTCTGGCTGCCTGCATTTGGCTAAGTCTCATAGAGCAAACTTGCAGGCTTTCTCGTACTCAAAACCACACCATCATTGCCCATATTTGGTGATTCCATTACAGTAACAGTTTGAAGGAGCATCGGGCTTGCAGCATTTTGGAGCAAACCTTAAGGAAGCTGCTGCACATGGATCATATTGATCTCTCCAGCCATTCTTAGAAAATTCACAGCTGTTCCCAGACCAGCGGCCAGCAGAAGCAAGACACAGAGGTAGATCTGGGCGCCACCTAGTGGATTCTATTGATCTGGGGGAGTCGTCAAGGGAGTGCAGAGGTTATACAAGATTTGGGGAACAATCCCTAACACCAAACTATAAAATAAATTTTTCTTCAAACTACAATCGAAGCAGTGGGAAAGGAGGTGTTTCTAAAGACAAAGGAAAAGAAGAATATGTATTAACTCAAATGACTCAGGAATTTCACAACTGGTTTTTCAATATGAATCTTAAGTCTTTGAAATGTCAAAGTACTTCATGATTTATACACTTATTATGAAAAGGAAAATATGGAAAGCTTATTTTGCCAAAATATTACTCTTTTCTATAATATGCCAAACTGAATACTGTACATTTTACCTTAAAGGTTTATAATTTTACCTTAAGGGTTACATTTTACCTTAAGGGTTTATAATTCAGTAAGCCAATCCAAGGAATTGAATCTTTACTTTTCCTACTATCTAATATACTTAAGTCCTTAAGATGCTGGTTACAAAATACTTCACCAACTGTTTCTCCCTTCTTCACCCCAACACCATTTATCCCTAACATCTCCGAAAGGAGGTCTTATTCTTTCTTCCTTCTGTTCTTTGCACACGTATATTTTCTGGATGAAGGAACTTCAACTTTCTTCTTGGCAAAGTTATGTCTACTATTCAGTTTAATATCAGATTCAAAATACAACTCCTGGAAAGCTGTGCTCCTAACTGATCCACAATCACTTCCTACTTCATGTTTCCAAACATATTTTATTTAACGTTGCCACTTGTCTCTGATTTCCTAATGCCTGTCTCCACAAATAGTACTTTTGTGTGACCCACAGCATCTAGCAGGTAAAGGAGCCTATTAAATGTTGAATAAATAGCTATGACACAAGTAAATGACTGTCTCTGTCAAGATCTGTTAATAAATACTCTGGTTATTCTGCCCTTTTTGATGGGCTAAATTTATCAACAATACCTAAGATTTATTGAGCTTTGCTAAAGCAGACACTATACTATGTTAAATGCTTATACATTTTCTTATTGGATGCTCATAAAGCCTATGAAATAAGTACTGCTACTGCCCTTTTTTTATAGTTCGGGATAGTTGAGTCTGAAATGTTAAGAAATTCACCCAGTTGACACAGGTCATAAAACGTAGACCTAGACCCTGATCTCAGTCTGGCTCGAGAGCCTATACCCTGAACCACTATACCATACTTTATCTATCTTCTATGTTGTTATTAAATATATGATACACTATGATCTTATTACTGGTTGTATTATATTTCAATGATTCACTTTACAAAAATTAAATAGTTTTTTTATCCCATGCAAAATCAGTTATTCTAGATAGTTGCTAAAAATTAGTCATGTTGTTTACATTCTGTACCATGTTTGTTCTTCAAAGAATGAGCTTACTATAATTAAAAGATTTGTACAGAGGAAGGAAAAGAAATTACTTTGCTGATCAAAGAACTGATGTAGGAAAACATGCAAGCTGACTGGGTTTAGCTAAGATTGCAACAATGAAGTGGAAGAGCCAGGGGAAATGGGAGATCTAGTAATAACTGTTTCTTTGTTTTTTCAGTTCACCTGACCTCTTTACACATTTTAATTTAGAAATGCCCCTCACAGTCCTCAGGCTTGGCCTCATGACTAAGCAAATCAGTAACCCCACAGGAACCACCTGTGGGGTTTCATTTCAAAGGAATTGGAAATGGCTCCCAACCCCCTAAAATATTTTTAAGTGTTTAAAATTGCAGTTGTAGAGCTTCTTGCCTTCGATTTAATCGAAAAAGGGACAATGTTGGTCTTAATTGCTCAAGACTGGAAAGAACCCACATATCCCTAAACAATAAAATAGATAAATAACATGGTCAATTCATACAATGAAATATTATTCAGCATTGAAAATGAATGCAGTAATGCGACACAGAACATGGATGAATCTCAAAATATAATTTTGAGCAACTGCAACAGGATACAGACGAATACACATAATTCCACTTACTTAAAGTGCCAAAACAGTCCAAACTAAACTCTGTTGTTTAGGGATGCATAACTCAGATGGAAAAACTACAGAGAAACACAAGGAAAAAATACCACTGAAGTCGGGCTAGTGGTTGCGTCTGAGAGGAGGAGGACTGGGACAGGGAAGGAAACCAGAAATTTCTGTACATCTGACAATACTTCACCAAATTGTAAACTCATGTTGTGTTCATTTTTCTGTTTGTATATTTCATATTCATATATGATATATTTAATATAACATATTAAATGTAAAATTAAAATTACTCATTAAAATGTAAAATGAGTACATCCAATGACCATTGTAAAAATGCATGAGGAAAAACAACACATTAAGCATTATCCATCATTTGTGTTTTGGTGAGAATAAGTTTATTAGCTATGACTGCAGGCAGATTTGGGAGGAGAGGAGAAAAGAGCAAGCACGAAGACACTAAATTCTAGTGGTTGGATTGTGAGCTCTGGAATGAGACCTACATTTGGCCTAGAGCCCTGCTACTTGCCAACTGTGAGCCTTGGGCTGGTGTATAAACCTCTCAAGCCCTCCATTCTCCATGTACAAAATGAAGACAAAAGTTACATCATAGGATCATTATGAGGCTTATACAAACACTGGTTTTCATTAATTGCCCAAGAAGTGATTTTTTTCTTTCCCTGAGATTGTAAGTAGAGGAAGAAATCACCACAGAGAGTAGAAAAGGAGAAAACTCAGAGACTGCACTACTGTATTTCCTTTCCACTCACCCCTGGCCACACCTAAGCCCCACTGGCTTCTTCCTGAATCACTCACCCAAGACTACTCTAGCAAGTCACCAGGAACCAACTTTCTTATTACTAAACCCAATAGACATCTTTTCTCTACATCATCTGACACTGTTGACTATACCTTCTTCCTTGAAACTCTTCTCTTGGTTTCTTCAATACCCTGAGGTGTCCCCTTCTCCCCAAACGCCTCCCACGACCCACGATCAGGCTTTGCCATTTTCCTCCTGTCCCCCAACAGCCTACTAACAGCCTCCTCTCCAGTGTGACCCCTCCCCAATTCTTTCCCCACACTTTAGCCAGGCTGTTGTCCTACCATAAATATCTCATCATGCCCCTTCTCCAGAGCCTCCGTATGAACCTCTATGACTTTATACCTGGAGGACCTGATCTGTCTGTCTGTCTTCAAGCTCATCTATTGCTATGCTAATCTACCCAAACTCACTGGGAACATTTTGCCTTTATACTACCTGCTCTCTCTCTGAAAGGACCCACCCTCCTGCCCTACCCTTCACCATTTTGTCTGCCTCATTTTACACCTTCAAAATTCAGGTCGTCCCCTTCCCACATACCATCTACTCCTTTCTAGATTACATACCTTCCTTTGTAATCAGTACAATCCCTGATCATTCTTGAACCACTGCACCATATGTGTGATGGTCTATGTCCTCATAAGACAGTAAACTCCTTAAAGGCAAGCATTATTGTTTACTCATCTTTTGTACACCACCACCCAACACAGTGACCAACAAACACCTAAGTAAGTAAATTAATGAATCAGGCAAATAATCAATGCTTACTTCTATAGGACTACCATTGCCATATCTTCTACTCTGTTACCCACTCCTTCTGGAAGGAGAAAGTGTTATGTATCATATCCTTGTCCCTTAAACCCTGTCTTCAAACATTTCTTGGCTTATCATAATTATTATATTTTTCTACATATTAATTAATCAAGAACTTCACAGGTAAATTAAACCACTCTGATCTTACTGAATATACTGTGTGTGATTGGAAAGCCATGGGTTTCAATCCTAGCTCTACCACTAACAGCCGTGGGAGCTTGAATAAGTCACTCAACCCCAAGTTTGTTTTCTTATCTATAAAGTGAGGGTAAAAATATCTAACCCATGACTTTCTTGTGAGGCTAAATGAACTAATGTACATAAAGTGCTTATCACTTTGTCTAGCACAAATAAGTATGCAATACATATTAGCTATTATAAAATATCTAACCCATGACTTTCTTGTGAGGCTAAATGAACTAATGTACATAAAGTGCTTATCACTTTGTCTAGCACAAATAAGTATGCAATACATAATTAGCTATGATAATTAATGCACAATTAAGATAGTCTGCAGACTGTTAATCATTCATTATAGTGCTCTGTACTTTTCAAAACTAAGGGTCACCTTGTTTTTAAGATTAAGGCCTCAACAACGTGAGAGAGAGATTTTATAAATATACATAAATATATTTTTATATGTATCTCTATATATTATACTTAAATATATATAAAAGAGAGAAACTAAAATATGTCTGTACTATAGATTTTAACAGTATAACTACCTTGCTTACTTTATAACTAAAAAATAACTGGACTAGAATAAACTAAGTGAAAATATAAGTAGATTCCACTCAGTAAATGTTAGCATTTTCAAAGTAGAATCCAAATCTTTTATTAAATACACGTTAATCATATGTGTTATTCACTTGTGAAATTTGCTTTAAGTATATAATATGAAAAATCTGACACCATAAAACTTAACCTTTGCTATTCCCATTTGAAATGAATGCAATTCAAATTTTGTTAAAATGAAAATTACGGTTTTGAAGAACGAGGTAAGAACAGAAAAAAGAAATGAAAGGAAATAGAATTGATTAAATAGAACTATATGAGAACACCTGTATGGCCTTTGTATATATGAGGACAAGATCTTTGAAAGATACTCCTAATCTTTAATTTATACCATAAATATGTTTGTATTTTTAAAAATCATTAATCTAAAGGTGAAAGGTCTGTTTGTTTCATCTACAGAACTTACTTTCCCTCTCTTAACTGTCCCCCCCAAAAAAGAAACACCAAACATTAGCCACTTTATTCGAAAAGGAGAATCTCATGACAATAGGATTATTATGACAAGCATTTTCCACGCTTTATTCTTCATGCCCAGAATGACACTGGTAAGATAAGACATTTTAAAAGTCAGTAGCACTTATTTTGAAGTTTAAACTATCATGCTAAAAAAAGTCATTTCCTTAAACAGGAAATGTATTAATAACGGCACAAAAGACAGTGTAAGTCATACTATAGAGTACAATGTTTCCCTTCAAAAAGAAATAATATCCTTATCCTCAAAGGGTAGTAGTTCTTTAAGTAGTTGTTTAAAAAATAAATACAGGAGGGGGAAAAATCTTGGCACCCTTCATCCCACATTTGCATATATTTTGCTGAGTTCTGATCATTTGATTTAACAAAAAATTTAAGTTGAGACTATCCGAAATTTAAAGTTGCATCAATGTTCTCTAGTTCTCACCAACCAAACAAGTTATATTTGCTTTATACATGTACTTGTTACAACATCTCCCAAACTATCATATTTTTTCAAGGTATCCGTTCTGATAAGCATCATATCCCAGAAAGCTCTGCAAAGAATGGCTTATTAAAATACATTTTTACAGGCACCTAAAGTTTTTAGATTTACTTAAAGAATAGGAATTTAAGATGGAAGCATTTGGGGCATTATTTAATTTGTATTTTATTTGCAATGACTTTTGGGTTAGATATTATGGAATGGGAGGATTCCAAGCAATGTAATTGTACCTGGATTCAAAGTCCTAAGGTGTTACAAACACCATATTTTAATTACCTATTAGCTTACATTAAAATACCTAACCTTACATTCAGTTTCAACTCACTGCCTAACTCATTTCACTAACAAGCCTGACTTTCCTATTCTTACCTAGATAAAATGTCCCCATTTGATTATATTGCAAAACTTAAGTTTTAGTTTAGCCTATTGACTGAGGGTGTGTGTGTGTGTGTAATCCCTTTGTGCATTGACCAGCTATTGGTCAATCAAAGGCATTGTCAAATCCATCCTGAAATACAATAAACTAGATTGTGTCTGTTCACTTCAAAAAATCATCAAGACACATCAACATTAGGTAGTTTGGGTCAAACATTCCAAACTCTTATTCCCAAGTAGCTGAAAAACAGATTTCCTGGAGCTAATGGAGGCTGGTATAGCCACTCCCTCCATGGATTGAGTCATTTCATTGAGTTAGCACTTTTGTGAGTGCAAGGTTACTTGAAGATGGTGAACCCAGGGAAGCTCCTTATTTTCCAGGCTCAGGAGGTAAGCTGGTCTCCAGAAATAAATGAGTCTTCATTTGCCAAAAGTAATTTTCTAAGATGGGACATTCCCAAGTCTCCAAAACTGTTGCTTTGCTTTTGAATCAGCATCCTCAGGATCCAGGATATAGATTATTCCCTTGAAAATAACTTTTTACTAAAAACTGGTTTGAGCACTGATTTAGAAATGCTTCTTCTTAAAATCTCACTTTTATGAGCAAAAAGGATCCATGCTGGCTGGCTAACAGAAAGAGCAAAGATGGAATTTTTATTTTTCCATAAAGCTGGAGGTTATATAAATACATCAACATGAAAGGCACATCTTTTTTATGTGAGTTATCTAAAAATGTGACTTTAACTGAACGCTGAGCAAAAGAAAGCATGGTAATATCAAATCTACATCTATCTACCAGATTTGGATTCATTTGAGTCAGGGAGAGTGAAGGAGGAGGGAATCACTCCATTAAGTTGATTTAGTAAAAGCCAAGAAATATGTCCCTGAGCACAGTGTGTGTGTAAGGATGACTCGCTGTTCCACTGCTTCATGAACTGTTTTGTGGGCAAAGATGCCTGTTACTTTGTCTAATGTGATCTGAGGGGGATTTAAGGAATTCAGGAGTTTCTCATCCATTCAGAAAACAAACAAATCCCCCCAAAAAGAATTTTTTTCCTGTCCCAAAATATCTTCCTTACTAATGAGTGAAATTTCACTGTTCTATTAAAGTAAATGAAAGAGCAAGACTCTACTGTAAGGTGACAGAAGCTGTAACTGTCTCCCATTTCTATCCCCAGGGAAAGATCAGTGCCTGGCACAGAGCCTGATCAATAAACATCTGTGGAATGAACACATTTTCTGGTACTTTTATGCAAATAAGGGTTTTAAATGTTGTTTGTTGCTTTTTTAAAAAATCAATTCTCTTTCTAATCTAGAAATAAACTCAAACTAGAACTTAAAGAAATTATTGAAAAGCTAAGAAAGGGGTAATTTCAGGGTGAACAAAGTATACTCTTTCTTCCAGAATAATAGAGATGAGGGCAAATATCTGAATTGTAACAATTTTTTGACCAGTCTGGCTATAATCTAATAAATGACAGGGAGAGAATAAGTGTTCTCTTGTAATAGATGAATTTGGTAACTTAATAATGGAGTACATTCTTTATCATCAAAATTTTGTGATCCAAAACTCAGTGGGTGGTAGTGTGCCCTTGTCTTTATAAGTTCCTATAAATCGTAATTCTAAGCTTATTTAATTGAGCAGTTGAGGTAGGAGTGGTCGGTTAACCGACAAAAGATAATTCCAGCACATAGATTTTCAGTATCCCTCCATATTATGAGATTCCACAGTAATAATATTTATTATTGGGATTGAGCATTAATACACTAAAGAAGGACAAATAACTGATAGCAGAGACATAGTTTAATCTTTAAGAAAATTATTACAAGAATAAAGGGTTTTTTCTCCCCCAGGGGCCTGTGGGCCTGTGTTAATTTGCATGGTTTGTAGCCTAAAGTCTGAATAAGGCACTGGAATAAGTCAAATGGAGAGCTGTATACTATAGTATTATGCCAACTATTAAATTACCTTTTAAAGCGGGAAAAAATATATGGCAGGTTTTATTTGAACATGGAAAAAAAAAAAGGCAATAGGGTTATGTTAAATTCAGGAAAGAAAATTGTTTAGTTGCATCTTCGTTAACAATTTCAAAGTATCCATTGTATTACTTCTGTAATGTTATTGAGCTGGTTTTATTAAGGCAAATTTATAGCAATGTTAGAAATTAATACCACTCTTATTTCCTCCACTGCCTGACTTTATTGAATGCCATGGGGCATATTAATCAGTAAAGCCAAGTAGTGCATGAAATAAAAGTATAAATTAACCTGTAACATGAATGTAAAAGGGGCTTAATAAAATAGAAATAAATAACACTTTAATGATAATCAACCTGCCCTGTCTGAGCCAAGCAAAAATTGTGATAATGCCAAACACAGGGTCTAAAGAGCCCCATATATTTATATAAAGTTAGATGGAAGAACACATTGACATGGAAGTCAAAGATGACAATTACAGTCACATAAGCCAGAATTGATGTGTATCGGTTCAACAGATAAACACATGTACTGCATTAAAAGAATTTGAACACTAGGCAGCTAATTATTCTAAGTTCCCACTCTTTGTCAAGTGGTTTAGAAGAAAATGATTGTCTTATTGGGCTTTCCTCTCCCCCACCCCAACATATTCTGGTACTTTTAAAAGTATAGTATATGGCTTTTTAATTCGCTGATATAAACTGTTATTTTCTCCCAAAAGTTCTTAAATATTGTATTTTACTAAAAATTTTTAAATCTGTTTTCTGTCTATAACTAAGACTCCCCTTTGCTTTTTTCGTATTGTTGTACCTTTATCCTTTCTGGACAAAGTAAAATACAATATTAATATTGATATTGATATATGTCTATAAAATATATAAAATATATTTTATATAAAATCTATAAAATATATTTTTTTAGAAAAAGACATTACTGAAAAACACATATAATCAGATGCCATTCTAACCAATTTCCCTCCAGAAACACCTACAAATAAAATTCAAAGCTTATTTTAAGCAAATAGCCATAGAATGATACTCTCAACTCCTGACAGAAAAACTGAAATAGGTATAAGCTTCAGCCTAATCTATAAACCTACATTTACATATGGAATCAAAAGGAGATCACAGGGGCACAGGGAGAGGCTTATAATACCTGTTATTTTTATAAGCATCCATTAACCTTACCAGGTTGATGGAAGAACAAAACAAAATAACACGTTATCATTTGGAATAATAAAATACACTCCCCAAATGCAAGATGTTAAATTATTAATATTCATGGAACAAAAATACCCATACACAGCTCTACTCAGATTTGATCCCCCAGATTTTAGCATTGACTAATAGAGGAAGTATGATATAAAAACATCTTAAATAATATTTTTTAAATTACGTGAACAGTGACTTTTAAATTATAACTTTGCTCTCTAATGTTGATGCTAAATTAATTTCATTAAATTTTCAAGGGTCCTGTACCCCGTCACCAAATCAATCTTTGTGGGATATTATTCTGATTATGTCTCCCTCTAAAACCCTCCTTGGCTCCCTCTGCCTTTAGAATAAAGCCCTAACTACTTAGCTGCACATCCAAACTTCACAGATAGCCTCCCACTCCTTTGTAGGTACCCAGAGTTCTAGTCCTGGTTTAAATGGGGCCTCTTTGTTTATGATCTTCTTTCTGCCTGAAGTATCTTTCTCTCTCACCGCCGCTATATACTCTAGGCCCACCACCAACCCTATAAAGTTCTTTCCAACTTCAAGGCTCTGCTCAACTACTACTCCTCCCTAAAGTTTTCTGATCACTCTGAGATTGCATTTTTTAATTTCAACATGGAGAGTACCAGAATGTGGATCCACAGGATTGTCAATCCATCATAGAATTTTAAGTCTTACACTGTTTTAGAAAAAAAGAACAAATTAATTCTTCCTTAATTTTTTAAAAAAGTGTATGTATTGTACCAATATTCCATCTCATTGACAATGTCAAGTTGATGCTTAGTATTAAGCTATTTCTCATGGAACTGAAAAGTTATTCAATAGATATTATTTACATTTACAAAACCCTACCCTTCTTAGCATAATTAGAAAGCCTAACATTGTAAGGTGATTTTTCTGACAGTATGGGCAAAATCACCGATTCAGGTATGGGAGTATCACTCAAGTTCCTCCCCCTCCAACAGAGCAGAATAGTCTAGGATGGGCTACAATAAAATGTATGCCCAGAGATATTACAATTGCTGATTTAGAGAGTAAAAAGTCATTCAGGTATTCTGAATTATTTTACGGTTGTGAAAACCTACTGACCCAAGGACCTCATCGAGCATAAGAAAACAATATTAAAGGCCACTGGGCTTTTGCATTTTATTAACTTTCAAAGTGAAAATTAAGTCTGGGTCATATTAGAACACCCAATGATTGTGGTGGGACCTCTCCTCACCATCACAATCTCAAAAATATGTCAGATGGCATATTTTAACTTCTATACTGTATTTCAGGGTGAAAAAAAGGGTGTCAAGGCCAGAGAAGAGCCACGGAGATTTACAAAAAGATTTCAGCTGATTTTATTTTTCAAGAAATAAAAAAATTCTGAACAGAATTTTTCCCTGGATTAAAGACAGAAAAGAAAACTCTTACTGCCAAATTCTTGTCTATCAATTATTCTTAGTGGTAGCCTAATAATTTCATATAATTAAAGAAGAAAACTGGACCCTCTGTGGCTTAAAATTCTAATAGTCTAGCACATGGCAATTGTCTGTATTCTAAACATCTACGCTGTAAATGTACATAGATTGTAAACATCTTTGTTACAAATGTAAAACCACAACTATAATAATTATTATAATAATCAGCCAGCCAGAGAAACTGCAGAGCATAAAACAGTATGGGCTCCCCCTGCTGTTTCTACTGCTAAACTTAACTAACATTTCCGGTTGCCAGGGCTTCATGCCCTGATTTTAAGGCTGATTCATAAACAAAGGGTAAACAAAACAAAATTAAAATGCCATTATGTCAATAAATCAGTGGGTCGAGAGGAAGAGGAGAAAGGAGATTGTCAACGCATTAAATATAAGTAAGCTCGTACATGAAGGTGGGTGTTGCCTGGAACTCCAAAAGCTACACTAATGAGCTTCTGGGGAGCATCCAGGCCGTCCTGCCACTGCATTTAGATTAAGAAGTTTTCCAAGTCTGACTTGCTGTGGAACTTTGTTAAATCTGAAAATCATAAAACGCCCTTTGGCAAATTGGACACAGCACCGTCATCTCAAATCTCTGCAAGTGAGACGTGCAGACTAGCCCATGCCCAACAGGGTACACTGAGGAGATTATCTTGGAGAAACCATAACGACACTGAACAGGAGGCTAGCTTAACATCTTATCCAAGTGAGATCCCAGGCCTCCTCCGTGATGGCTGCTTGGAGTTCTGCAGGCTAATGAGGGGAACCATCTGTAGTACTCTGCTGGCAGATGTGTCCCCCTCATACTGTGCCAACATCTCCTAATGGGGAGGTCTGTAGAGGGCCCCAGTATCACTGTGTGAGGGAAGATTGTGCTATTTAGCAACTGTGTAATCTAGAGGCCAAACCAACATTTAACTATTCATAAATATGCATTTTAGTATGCCTTGTCTTTTCAAACGTGAATATCAGAATGAGATGTGAGTGTTATTTATTTGTATATTTTTTTATATTGTCACATTCAGGGACACCCACAAGTAAAAATGATATCCTACATTTATTTATTTTGTAAAAATTCATAGACTATTTCAAATGAAAGGAGGATCCAAATTGAGTGAACTGGTTATTTGCTGATATCACTATTTCAAAGTTAGCAGAGAAATCTCCAAAGAGGAAAAATATGTATGAATATATTCAGATATGTTTTCATTCTTTCCTTCAAATGTGTTCATTTTGCAGTACAAGAGTTAATTTCTAACTTTAAAATATCAAAAATAAGAAATTAAACTCGAATGATAAATCTTAAAATCTTTATGAGTAAATTTCAAACTATGATGGAATGACATTTCAAAGCACTTACTTGGCAGCATATGGGAAGTTATTTAAGGATTATAGTAGGCATCAAAATATTTTAAGGCAACTATTAACAGTTCTAAAGACAGACCTAATCACAAACTTAGCATTTAAAAGAAGTGCGTACTTACATACCTAAAAGCTGTTTTAGAAGAGCATAAATTATTTTATCCTGCTGTAATTCTCAAAATTTTATGGCAATTAAACTATTATTTATTTCAGTTTCAATTAATCTACTGTCATTGAAAGAGCCCTGTTTATATTAATTTTCTTTTTCAAAAAAAAAGTAATAACAATACTCCTTTTCAGGTTCTGATTTGAAACTCTTATTCAATTATATGAGCTCAGCTTCCATCTCAAGAAAGAGATAAAAGAGACAGAGGAAACTAGCTAAACTAAAGATTTAAAAAATTTTAACCAGGTCCTTTTTATTCACCAAAAATTACAAGATGCTTAAAACCAAAGAGAAAATGGCTACACTTAACTTAGTTAACAAGGTTAGGTAAATTTTTAACATAAAATGCAGCTTTTAGCAAAAGTGTAAAATAAGCTTAAAATAGGAGTTTATGTAAATCTCAGAGAGCAGCATATGACCAGGTATTTTACCATCTACCTCACATAGAGAAGATTTTAAATGTATTTCCTCAACAGCAGATAACATGAGCTAGACCACCAGGTAAGACTGACAATTCTTCCTGCCAGAAATTTAATCTTAAATTAGATCTGTCTTTCAAAAACATTATCACAAGAAATTTCAGTTCAGATTATCCTTATTCTCTATACAGATATAGACATATGAATGACATCTAAAAAGGAAAATTCTTTACAAGCTTCAGTTTGTTTTCATAATAAATTCCATATCGAATATTAGTACTAATAACTGATTTTAGTAAGAAGTAGCAGTTATAAACAGCTCCTGCTATTTAATGGAAGAAATGTCTCAGCTTCAGGTTTTATTTATTAGCATTTGAAGTCCCTCCATAACCCTAGTAAGATCAGTTATGGCTTAATTAAATGAGAAAAATGGCCTGTCAAAGATTCTTTGTTCTTAAAATAAATACTGTATGTTTTCAGTTTTCCTACAAATCATCAGAACCTATTTCAATTGGAGGAGAGACTGCACTTCAAGCCTAAATTTACTTCATACATCCCAAATAGAGTGTCTTTTGCCTAGAATTTTTATATTTTTTATAGTGTACTAGCTGCAAATATCGTCTTAAGAGGTTTCTGCTTTATTAACCATTTGAG